>NW_027254647.1:0-229937 GCF_044704955.1 Pristiophorus japonicus | reverse complement strand
CAGCATGCTCTTCCCTCTCTCCCCTCCCACTGAGATTAAAGAATCTATCACAGTATGCTTTCCCTCTCTCCCCTCCCACTCAGATTATAGAATCTATCACAGCATGCTCTTCCCTCTCTCCCCTCCCACTGAGATTATAGAATCTATCACAGCATGCTCTTCCCTCTCTCCCCTCCCACTGAGATTATCGAATCTATCACAGCATGCTCTTCCCTCTCTCCCCTCCCACTGAGATGATAGAATCTATCACAGCATGCTCTTCCCTCTCTCCCCTCCCACTCAGATTATAGAATCTATCACAGCATGCTCTTCCCTCTCTCCCCTCCCACTCAGAATATAGAATCTATCACAGCATGCTCTTCCCTCTCTCCCCTCCCACTCAGATTATTGAATCTATCACAGCATGCTCTTCCCTCTCTCCCCTCCCACTGAGATTATAGAATCTATCACAGCATGCTCTTCCCTCTCTCCTCTCCAACTCAGATTATAGAATCTATCACAGCATGCTCTTCCCTCTCTCCCCTCCCACTCAGATTATAGAATCTATCACAGCATGCTCTTCCCTCTCTCCCCTCCCACTCAGATTATAGAATCTATCACAGCATGCTCTTCCCTCTCTCCCCTCCCACTGAGATTATAGAATCTATCACAGCATGCTCTTCCCTCTCTCCCCTCCCACTCAGATTATAGAATCTATCACAGCATGCTCTTCCCTCTCTCCCCTCCCACTGAGATTATAGAATCTATCACAGCATGCTCTTCCCTCTCTCCCCTCTCACTGAGATTATAGAATCTATCACAGCATGCTCTTCCCTCTCTCCCCTCCCACTGAGATTATAGAATCTATCACAGCATGCTCTTCCCTCTCTCCCCTCCCACTGAGATTATAGAATCTATCACAGCATGCTCTTCCCTCTCTCCCCTCCCACTCAGATTATAGAATCTATCACAGCATGCTCTTCCCTCTCTCCCCTCACACTGAGATTATAGAATCTATCACAGCATGCTCTTCCCTCTCTCCCCTCCCACTGAGATTATAGAATCTATCACAGCATGCTCTTCCCTCTCTCCCCTCCCACTCAGATTATAGAATCTATCACAGCATGCTCTTCCCTCTCTCCCCTCCCACTCAGATTATTGAATCTATCACAGCATGCTCTTCCCTCTCTCCCCTCTCACTGAGATTATAGAATCTATCACAGCATGCTCTTCCCTCTCTCCCCTCCCACTGAGATTATAGAATCTATCACAGCATGCTCTTCCCTCTCTCCCCTCCCACTGAGATTATAGAATCTATCACAGCATGCTCTTCCCTCTCTCCCCTCCCACTCAGATTATAGAATCTATCACAGCATGCTCTTCCCTCTCTCCCCTCACACTGAGATTATAGAATCTATCACAGCATGCTCTTCCCTCTCTCCCCTCCCACTGAGATTATAGAATCTATCACAGCATGCTCTTCCCTCTCTCCCCTCCCACTCAGATTATAGAATCTATCACAGCATGCTCTTCCCTCTCTCCCCTCCCACTCAGATTATTGAATCTATCACAGCATGCTCTTCCCTCTCTCCCCTCCCACTCAGATTATAGAATCTATCACAGCATGCTCTTCCCTCTCTCCCCTCCCACTCAGATTATAGAATCTATCACAGCATGCTCTTCCCTCTCTCCTCTCCCACTGAGATTATAGAATCTATCACAGCATGCTCTTCCCTCTCTCCCCTCTCACTGAGATTATAGAATCTATCACAGCATGCTCTTCCCTCTCTCCCCTCCCACTGAGATTATAGAATCTATCACAGCATGCTCTTCCCTCTCTCCCCTCCCACTGAGATTATAGAATCTATCACAGCATGCTCTTCCCTCTCTCCCCTCCCACTGAGATTATAGAATCTATCACAGCATGCTCTTCCCTCTCTCCCCTCCCACTCAGAATATAGAATCTATCACAGCATGCTCTTCCCTCTCTCCCCTCCCACTCAGATTATTGAATCTATCACAGCATGCTCTTCCCTCTCTCCCCTCCCACTGAGATTATAGAATCTATCACAGCATGCTCTTCCCTCTCTCCTCTCCAACTCAGATTATAGAATCTATCACAGCATGCTCTTCCCTCTCTCCCCTCCCACTCAGATTATAGAATCTATCACAGCATGCTCTTCCCTCTCTCCCCTCCCACTGAGATTATAGAATCTATCACAGCATGCTCTTCCCTCTCTCCCCTCCCACTGAGATTATAGAATCTATCACAGCATGCTCTTCCCTCTCTCCCCTCCCACTCAGATTATAGAATCTATCACAGCATGCTCTTCCCTCTCTCCCCTCACACTGAGATTATAGAATCTATCACAGCATGCTCTTCCCTCTCTCCCCTCCCACTGAGATTATAGAATCTATCACAGCATGCTCTTCCCTCTCTCGCCTCCCACTGAGATTATAGAATCTATCACAGCATGCTCTTCCCTCTCTCCCCTCCCACTCAGATTATAGAATCTATCTCAGCATGCTCTTCCCTCTCTCCCCTCCCACTCAGATTATAGAATCTATCACAGCATGCTCTTCCCTCTCTCCCCTCCCACTGAGATTATAGAATCTATCACAGCATGCTCTTCCCTCTCTCCCCTCCCACTCAGATTATAGAATCTATTACAGCAAGCTCTTCCATCATTCCTCTCCCACTGAGATTATAGAATCTATCACAGCATGCTCTTCCCTCTCTCCCCTCCCACTCAGATTATAAAATCTATCACAGCATGCTCTTCCCTCTCTCCCCTCCCACTGAGATTATAGAATCTATCACAGCATGCTCTTCCCTCTCTACTCTCCCACTCAGATTATAGAATCTATCACAGCATGCTCTTCCCTCTCTCCCCTCCCACTCAGATTATTGAATCTATCACAGCATGCTCTTCCCTCTCTCCCCTCACACTGAGATTATAGAATCTATCACAGCATGCTCTTCCCTCTCTCCCCTCCCACTGAGATTATAGAATCTATCACAGCATGCTCTTCCCTCTCTCCCCTCCCACTCAGATTATAGAATCTATCTCAGCATGCTCTTCCCTCTCTCCCCTCCCACTCAGATTATAGAATCTATCACAGCATGCTCTTCCCTCTCTCCTCTCCCACTGAGATTATAGAATCTATCACAGCATGCTCTTCCCTCTCTCCCCTCTCACTGAGATTATAGAATCTATCACAGCATGCTCTTCCCTCTCTCCCCTCCCACTGAGATTATAGAATCTATCACAGCATGCTCTTCCCTCTCTCCCCTCCAACTGAGATTATAGAATCTATCACAGCATGCTCTTCCCTCTCTCCCCTCCCACTGAGATTATAGAATCTATCACAGCATGCTCTTCCCTCTCTCCCCTCCCACTGAGATTAAAGAATCTATCACAGTATGCTTTCCCTCTCTCCCCTCCCACTCAGATTATAGAATCTATCACAGCATGCTCTTCCCTCTCTCCCCTCCCACTGAGATTATAGAATCTATCACAGCATGCTCTTCCCTCTCTCCCCTCCCACTGAGATTATCGAATCTATCACAGCATGCTCTTCCCTCTCTCCCCTCCCACTGAGATGATAGAATCTATCACAGCATGCTCTTCCCTCTCTCCCCTCCCACTCAGATTATAGAATCTATCACAGCATGCTCTTCCCTCTCTCCCCTCCCACTCAGAATATAGAATCTATCACAGCATGCTCTTCCCTCTCTCCCCTCCCACTCAGATTATTGAATCTATCACAGCATGCTCTTCCCTCTCTCCCCTCCCACTGAGATTATAGAATCTATCACAGCATGCTCTTCCCTCTCTCCTCTCCAACTCAGATTATAGAATCTATCACAGCATGCTCTTCCCTCTCTCCCCTCCCACTCAGATTATAGAATCTATCACAGCATGCTCTTCCCTCTCTCCCCTCCCACTCAGATTATAGAATCTATCACAGCATGCTCTTCCCTCTCTCCCCTCCCACTGAGATTATAGAATCTATCACAGCATGCTCTTCCCTCTCTCCCCTCCCACTCAGATTATAGAATCTATCACAGCATGCTCTTCCCTCTCTCCTCTCCCACTGAGATTATAGAATCTATCACAGCATGCTCTTCCCTCTCTCCCCTCTCACTGAGATTATAGAATCTATCACAGCATGCTCTTCCCTCTCTCCCCTCCCACTGAGATTATAGAATCTATCACAGCATGCTCTTCCCTCTCTCCCCTCCCACTGAGATTATAGAATCTATCACAGCATGCTCTTCCCTCTCTCCCCTCCCACTCAGATTATAGAATCTATCACAGCATGCTCTTCCCTCTCTCCCCTCACACTGAGATTATAGAATCTATCACAGCATGCTCTTCCCTCTCTCCCCTCCCACTGAGATTATAGAATCTATCACAGCATGCTCTTCCCTCTCTCCCCTCCCACTCAGATTATAGAATCTATCTCAGCATGCTCTTCCCTCTCTCCCCTCCCACTCAGATTATAGAATCTATCACAGCATGCTCTTCCCTCTCTCCCCTCCCACTGAGATAATAGAATCTATCACAGCATGCTCTTCCCTCTCTCCCCTCCCACTCAGATTATAGAATCTATTACAGCAAGCTCTTCCATCATTCCTCTCCCACTGAGATTATAGAATCTATCACAGCATGCTCTTCCCTCTCTCCCCTCCCACTCAGATTATAAAATCTATCACAGCATGCTCTTCCCTCTCTCCCCTCCCACTGAGATTATAGAATCTATCACAGCATGCTCTTCCCTCTCTACTCTCCCACTCAGATTATAGAATCTATCACAGCATGCTCTTCCCTCTCTCCCCTCCCACTCAGATTATTGAATCTATCACAGCATGCTCTTCCCTCTCTCCCCTCCCACTCAGATTATAGAATCTATCACAGCATGCTCTTCCCTCTCTACCCTCCCACTGAGATTATAGAATCTATCACAGCATGCTCTTCCCTCTCTCCCCTCCCACTGAGATTATAGAATCTATCACAGCATGCTCTTCCCTCTCTCCTCTCCCACTCAGATTATAGAATCTATCACAGCATGCTCTTCCCTCTCTCCCCTCCCACTCAGATCATAGAATCTATCACAGCATGCTCTTCCCTCTCTCCCCTCCCACTCAGATTATAGAATCTATCACAGCATGCTCTTCCCTCTCTCCCCTCCCACTGAGATTATAGAATCTATCACAGCATGCTCTTCCCTCTCTCCCCTCCCACTGAGATTATAGAATCTATCACAGCATGCTCTTCCCTCTCTCCCCTCCCACTGAGATTAAAGAATCTATCACAGTATGCTTTCCCTCTCTCCCCTCCCACTCAGATTATAGAATCTATCACAGCATGCTCTTCCCTCTCTCCCCTCCCACTGAGATTATAGAATCTATCACAGCATGCTCTTCCCTCTCTCCCCTCCCACTGAGATTATCGAATCTATCACAGCATGCTCTTCCCTCTCTCCCCTCCCACTGAGATGATAGAATCTATCACAGCATGCTCTTCCCTCTCTCCCCTCCCACTCAGATTATAGAATCTATCACAGCATGCTCTTCCCTCTCTCCCCTCCCACTCAGAATATAGAATCTATCACAGCATGCTCTTCCCTCTCTCCCCTCCCACTCAGATTATTGAATCTATCACAGCATGCTCTTCCCTCTCTCCCCTCCCACTGAGATTATAGAATCTATCACAGCATGCTCTTCCCTCTCTCCTCTCCAACTCAGATTATAGAATCTATCACAGCATGCTCTTCCCTCTCTCCCCTCCCACTCAGATTATAGAATCTATCACAGCATGCTCTTCCCTCTCTCCCTTCCCAATCAGATTATAGAATCTATCACAGCATGCTCTTCCCTCTCTCCCCTCCCACTGAGATTATAGAATCTATCACAGCATGCTCTTCCCTCTCTCCCCTCCCACTCAGATTATAGAATCTATCACAGCATGCTCTTCCCTCTCTCCTCTCCCACTGAGATTATAGAATCTATCACAGCATGCTCTTCCCTCTCTCCCCTCTCACTGAGATTATAGAATCTATCACAGCATGCTCTTCCCTCTCTCCCCTCCCACTGAGATTATAGAATCTATCACAGCATGCTCTTCCCTCTCTCCCCTCCCACTGAGATTATAGAATCTATCACAGCATGCTCTTCCCTCTCTCCCCTCCCACTCAGATTATAGAATCTATCACAGCATGCTCTTCCCTCTCTCCCCTCACACTGAGATTATAGAATCTATCACAGCATGCTCTTCCCTCTCTCCCCTCCCACTGAGATTATAGAATCTATCACAGCATGCTCTTCCCTCTCTCGCCTCCCACTGAGATTATAGAATCTATCACAGCATGCTCTTCCCTCTCTCCCCTCCCACTCAGATTATAGAATCTATCTCAGCATGCTCTTCCCTCTCTCCCCTCCCACTCAGATTATAGAATCTATCACAGCATGCTCTTCCCTCTCTCCCCTCCCACTGAGATTATAGAATCTATCACAGCATGCTCTTCCCTCTCTCCCCTCCCACTCAGATTATAGAATCTATTACAGCAAGCTCTTCCATCATTCCTCTCCCACTGAGATTATAGAATCTATCACAGCATGCTCTTCCCTCTCTCCCCTCCCACTCAGATTATAAAATCTATCACAGCATGCTCTTCCCTCTCTCCCCTCCCACTGAGATTATAGAATCTATCACAGCATGCTCTTCCCTCTCTACTCTCCCACTCAGATTATAGAATCTATCACAGCATGCTCTTCCCTCTCTCCCCTCCCACTCAGATTATTGAATCTATCACAGCATGCTCTTCCCTCTCTCCCCTCACACTGAGATTATAGAATCTATCACAGCATGCTCTTCCCTCTCTCCCCTCCCACTGAGATTATAGAATCTATCACAGCATGCTCTTCCCTCTCTCCCCTCCCACTCAGATTATAGAATCTATCTCAGCATGCTCTTCCCTCTCTCCCCTCCCACTCAGATTATAGAATCTATCACAGCATGCTCTTCCCTCTCTCCTCTCCCACTGAGATTATAGAATCTATCACAGCATGCTCTTCCCTCTCTCCCCTCTCACTGAGATTATAGAATCTATCACAGCATGCTCTTCCCTCTCTCCCCTCCCACTGAGATTATAGAATCTATCACAGCATGCTCTTCCCTCTCTCCCCTCCAACTGAGATTATAGAATCTATCACAGCATGCTCTTCCCTCTCTCCCCTCCCACTGAGATTATAGAATCTATCACAGCATGCTCTTCCCTCTCTCCCCTCCCACTGAGATTAAAGAATCTATCACAGTATGCTTTCCCTCTCTCCCCTCCCACTCAGATTATAGAATCTATCACAGCATGCTCTTCCCTCTCTCCCCTCCCACTGAGATTATAGAATCTATCACAGCATGCTCTTCCCTCTCTCCCCTCCCACTGAGATTATCGAATCTATCACAGCATGCTCTTCCCTCTCTCCCCTCCCACTGAGATGATAGAATCTATCACAGCATGCTCTTCCCTCTCTCCCCTCCCACTCAGATTATAGAATCTATCACAGCATGCTCTTCCCTCTCTCCCCTCCCACTCAGAATATAGAATCTATCACAGCATGCTCTTCCCTCTCTCCCCTCCCACTCAGATTATTGAATCTATCACAGCATGCTCTTCCCTCTCTCCCCTCCCACTGAGATTATAGAATCTATCACAGCATGCTCTTCCCTCTCTCCTCTCCAACTCAGATTATAGAATCTATCACAGCATGCTCTTCCCTCTCTCCCCTCCCACTCAGATTATAGAATCTATCACAGCATGCTCTTCCCTCTCTCCCCTCCCACTCAGATTATAGAATCTATCACAGCATGCTCTTCCCTCTCTCCCCTCCCACTGAGATTATAGAATCTATCACAGCATGCTCTTCCCTCTCTCCCCTCCCACTCAGATTATAGAATCTATCACAGCATGCTCTTCCCTCTCTCCTCTCCCACTGAGATTATAGAATCTATCACAGCATGCTCTTCCCTCTCTCCCCTCTCACTGAGATTATAGAATCTATCACAGCATGCTCTTCCCTCTCTCCCCTCCCACTGAGATTATAGAATCTATCACAGCATGCTCTTCCCTCTCTCCCCTCCCACTGAGATTATAGAATCTATCACAGCATGCTCTTCCCTCTCTCCCCTCCCACTCAGATTATAGAATCTATCACAGCATGCTCTTCCCTCTCTCCCCTCACACTGAGATTATAGAATCTATCACAGCATGCTCTTCCCTCTCTCCCCTCCCACTGAGATTATAGAATCTATCACAGCATGCTCTTCCCTCTCTCCCCTCCCACTCAGATTATAGAATCTATCTCAGCATGCTCTTCCCTCTCTCCCCTCCCACTCAGATTATAGAATCTATCACAGCATGCTCTTCCCTCTCTCCCCTCCCACTGAGATAATAGAATCTATCACAGCATGCTCTTCCCTCTCTCCCCTCCCACTCAGATTATAGAATCTATTACAGCAAGCTCTTCCATCATTCCTCTCCCACTGAGATTATAGAATCTATCACAGCATGCTCTTCCCTCTCTCCCCTCCCACTCAGATTATAAAATCTATCACAGCATGCTCTTCCCTCTCTCCCCTCCCACTGAGATTATAGAATCTATCACAGCATGCTCTTCCCTCTCTACTCTCCCACTCAGATTATAGAATCTATCACAGCATGCTCTTCCCTCTCTCCCCTCCCACTCAGATTATTGAATCTATCACAGCATGCTCTTCCCTCTCTCCCCTCCCACTCAGATTATAGAATCTATCACAGCATGCTCTTCCCTCTCTACCCTCCCACTCAGATTATAGAATCTATCACAGCATGCTCTTCCCTCTCTCCCCTCCCACTCAGATTATAGAATCTATCACAGCATGCTCTTCCCTCTCTCCTCTCCCACTCAGATTATAGAATCTATCACAGCATGCTCTTCCCTCTCTCCCCTCCCACTCAGATCATAGAATCTATCACAGCATGCTCTTCCCTCTCTCCCCTCCCACTCAGATTATAGAATCTATCACAGCATGCTCTTCCCTCTCTCCCCTCCCACTCAGATTATAGAATCTATCACAGCATGCTCTTCCCTCTCTCCCCTCCCACTCAGATTATAGAATATATCACAGCATGCTCTTCCCTCTCTCCCCTCCCACTCAGATTATAGAATCTATCACAGCATGCTCTTCCCTCTCTCCCCTCCCACTCAGATTATAGAATCTATCACAGCATGCTCTTCCCTCTCTCCCCTCCCACTCAGATTATATAATCTATCACAGCATGCTCTTCCCTCTCTCCCCTCCCACTCAGATTATAGAATCTATCACAGCATGCTCTTCCCTCTCTCCCCTCCCACTGAGATTATAGAATCTATCACAGCATGCTCTTCCCTCTCTCCCCTCCCACTCAGATTACAGAATCTATCACAGCATGCTCTTCCCTCTCTCCCCTCCCACTCAGATTATAGAATCTATCACAGCATGCTCTTCCCTCTCTCCCCTCCCACTGAGATTATAGAATCTATCACAGCATGCTCTTCCCTCTCTCCCCTCCCACTGAGATTATAGAAACTATCACAGCATGCTCTTCCCTCTCTCCCCTCCCACTCAGATTATAGAATCTATCACAGCATGCTCTTCCCTCTCTCCCCTCCCACTCAGATTATAGAATATATCACAGCATGCTCTTCCCTCTCTCCCCTCCCACTCAGATTATAGAATCTATCACAGCATGCTCTTCCCTCTCTCCTCTCCCACTGAGATTATAGAATCTATCACAGCATGCACTTCCCTCTCTCCCCTCCCACGCAGATTATAGAATCTATCACAGCATGCTCTTCCCTCTCTCCCCTCCCACTCAGATTATAGAATCTATCACAGCATGTTCTTCCCTCTCTCCCCTCCCACTGAGATTGTAGAATCTATCACAGCATGCTCTTCCCTCTCTCCCCTCCCACTCATATTAAAGAATCTATCATAGCATTCTCTTCCCTCTCTCCCCTCCCACTGAGATTATAGAATCTATCACAGCATGCTTTTCCCTCTCTCCCCTCCCACTCAGATTATAGAATCTATCACAGCATGCTCTTCCCTCTCTCCCCTCCCACTGAGATTAAAGAATCTATCATAGCATTCTCTTCCCTCTCTCCCCTACCACTGAGATTATAGAATCTATCACAGCATGCTCTTCCCTCTCTCCCCTCCCACTCAGATTATAGAATCTATCACAGCATGCTCTTCCCTCTCTCCCCTCCCACTCAGATTATAAAATCTATCACAGCATGCTCTTCCCTCTCTCCCCTCCCACTGAGATGATAGAATCTATCACAGCATGCTCTTCCCTCTCTCCCCTCCCACTCAGATTATAGAATCTATCACAGCATGCTCTTCCCTCTCTCCCCTCCCACTGAGATTATAGAATCTATCACAGCATGCTCTTCCCTCTCTCCCCTCCCACTGAGATCATAGAATCTATCACAGCATGCTCTTCCCTCTCTCCCCTCCCACTAATATTATAGAATCTATCACAGCATGCTCTTCCCTCTCTCCCCTCCCACTCAGATTATAGAATCTATCACAGCATGCTCTTCCCTCTCTCCCCTCCCACTGAGATTATAGAAGCTATCACAGCATGCTCTTCCCTCTCTCCCCTCCAACTGAGATTAAAGAATCTATCACAGTATGCTCTTCCCTCTCTCCCCTCCCACTGAGATTATAAAATCTATCACAGCATGCTCTTCCCTCTCTCCGCTCCCACTGAGATTATAGAATCTATCACAGCATGCTCTTCCCTCTCTCCCCTCCCACTGAGATTATAGAATCTATCACAGCATGCTCTTCCCTCTCTCCCCTCCCACTCAGATTATAGAATCTATCACAGCATGCTCTTCCCTCTCTCCCCTCCCACTGACATGATAGAATCTATCACAGCATGCTCTTCCCTCTCTCCCCTCCCACTCAGATTATAGAATCTATCACAGCATGATCTTCCCTCTCTCCCCTCCCACTCAGATTATAGAATCTATCACAGCATGCTCCTCCCTCTCTCCCCTCCCACTGAGATGATAGAATCTATCACAGCATGCTCTTCCCTCTCTCCCCTCCCACTCAGATTATAGAATCTATCACAGCATGCTCTTCCCTCTCTCCCCTCCCACTCAGATTATAGAATATATCACAGCATGCTCTTCCCTCTCTCCCCTCCCACTCAGATTATTGAATCTATCACAGCATGCTCTTCATTCTCTCCCCTCCCACTGAGATTATAGAATCTATCACAGCATGCTCTTCCCTCTCTCCCCTCCCACTCAGATTATAGAATCTATCACAGCATGCTCTTCCCTCTCTCCCCTCCCACTCAGATTATAGAATATATCACAGCATGCTCTTCCCTCTCTCCCCTCCCACTCAGATTATAGAATCTATCACAGCATGCTCTTCCCTCTCTCCTCTCCCACTGAGATTATAGAATCTATCACAGCATGCACTTCCCTCTCTCCCCTCCCACGCAGATTATAGAATCTATCACAGCATGCTCTTCCCTCTCTCCCCTCCCACTCAGATTATAGAATCTATCACAGCATGCTCTTCCCTCTCTCCCCTCCCACTCATATTAAAGAATCTATCATAGCATTCTCTTCCCTCTCTCCCCTCCCACTGAGATTATAGAATCTATCACAGCATGCTCTTCCCTCTCTCCCCTCCCACTCAGATTATAGAATCTATCACAGCATGCTCTTCCCTCTCTCCCCTCCCACTCATATTAAAGAATCTATCATAGCATTCTCTTCCCTCTCTCCCCTCCCACTGAGATTATAGAATCTATCACAGCATGCTCTTCCCTCTCTCCCCTCCCACTCAGATTATAGAATCTATCACAGCATGCTCTTCCCTCTCTCCCCTCCCACTCAGATTATAAAATCTATCACAGCATGCTCTTCCCTCTCTCCCCTCCCACTGAGATGATAGAATCTATCACAGCATGCTCTTCCCTCTCTCCCCTCCCACTCAGATTATAGAATCTATCACAGCATGCTCTTCCCTCTCTCCCCTCCCACTGAGATTATAGAATCTATCACAGCATGCTCTTCCCTCTCTCCCCTCCCACTGAGATCATAGAATCTATCACAGCATGCTCTTCCCTCTCTCCCCTCCCACTCAGATTATAGAATCTATCACAGCATGCTCTTCCCTCTCTCCCCTCCCACTCAGATTATAGAATCTATCACAGCATGCTCTTCCCTCTCTCCCCTCCCACTCAGATTATAGAATCTATCACAGCATGCTCTTCCCTCTCTCCCCTCCCACTCAGATTATAGAATCTATCACAGCATGCTCTTCCCTCTCTCCCCTCCCACTGAGATGATAGAATCTATCACAGCATGCTCTTCCCTCTCTCCCCTCCCACTCAGATTATAGAATCTATCACAGCATGCTCTTCCCTCTCTCCCCTCCCACTTAGATTATAGAATATATCACAGCATGCTCTTCCCTCTCTCCCCTCCCACTCATATTATTGAATCTATCACAGCATGCTCTTCATTCTCTCCCCTCCCACTGAGATTATAGAATCTATCACAGCATGCTCTTCCCTCTCTCCCCTCCCACTCAGATTATAGAATCTATCACAGCATGCTCTTCCCTCTCTCCCCTCCCACTCAGATTATAGAATATATCACAGCATGCTCTTCCCTCTCTCCCCTCCCACTCAGATTATAGAATCTATCACAGCATGCACTTCCCTCTCTCCCCTCCCACTCAGATTATAGAATCTATCACAGCATGCTCTTCCCTCTCTCCCCTCCCACTCAGATTATAGAATCTATCACAGCATGCTCTTCCCTCTCTCCCCTCCCACTCAGATTATAGAATCTATCACAGCATGCTCTTCCCTCTCTCCCCTCCCACTCATATTAAAGAATCTATCATAGCATTCTCTTCCCTCTCTCCCCTCCCACTGAGATTATAGAATCTATCACAGCATGCTCTTCCCTCTCTCCCCTCCCACTCAGATTATAGAATCTATCACAGCATGCTCTTCCCTCTCTCCCCTCCCACTCAGATTATAAAATCTATCACAGCATGCTCTTCCCTCTCTCCCCTCCCACTGAGATGATAGAACCTATCACAGCATGCTCTTCCCCCACCCCTCCCACTCAGATTATAAAATCTATCACAGCATGCTCTTCCCTCTCTCCGCTCCCACTGAGATTATAGAATCTATCACAGCATGCTCTTCCCTCTCTCCCCTCCCACTGAGATTATAGAATCTATCACAGCATGCTCTTCCCTCTCTCCCCTCCCACTCAGATTATAGAATCTATCACAGCATGCTCTTCCCTCTCTCCCCTCCCACTGAGATGATAGAATCTATCACAGCAAGCTCTTCCCTCTCTCCCCTCCCACTCAGATTATAGAATCTATCACAGCATGCTCTTCCCTCTCTCCCCTCCCACTGAGATGATAGAATCTATCACAGCAAGCTCTTCCCTCTCTCCCCTCCAACTCAGATTATAGAATCTATCACAGCATGCTCTTCCCTCTCTCCCCTCCCACTCAGATTATAGAATCTATCACAGCATGCTCTTCCCTCTCTCCCCTCCCACTCAGATTATAGAATATATCACAGCATGCTCTTCCCTCTCTCCCCTCCCACTCAGATTATTGAATCTATCACAGCATGCTCTTCATTCTCTACCCTCCCACTGAGATTATAGAATCTATCACAGCATGCTCTTCCCTCTCTCCCCTCCCACTCAGATTATAGAATCTATCACAGCATGCTCTTCCCTCTCTCCTCTCCCACTGAGATTATCGAATCTATCACAGCATGCTCTTCCCTCTCTCCCCTCCCACTCAGATTATATAATCTATCACAGCATGCTCTTCCCTCTCTCCCCTCCCACTGAGATTATAGAATCTATCACAGCATGCTCTTCCCTCTCTCCCCTCCCACTGAGATGATAGAATCTATCACAGCATGCTCTTCCCTCTCTCCCCTCCCACTCAGATTATAAAATCTATCACAGCATGCTCTTCCCTCTCTCCGCTCCCACTGATATTATAGAATCTATCACAGCATGCTCTTCCCTCTCTCCCCTCCCACTGAGATTATAGAATCTATCACAGCATGCTCTTCCCTCTCTCCCCTCCCACTCAGATTATAGAATCTATCACAGCATGCTCTTCCCTCTCTCCCCTCCCACTGAGATGATAGAATCTATCACAGCAAGCTCTTCCCTCTCTCCCCTCCCACTCAGATTATAGAATCTATCACAGCATGCTCTTCCCTCTCTCCCCTCCCACTGAGATGATAGAATCTATCACAGCAAGCTCTTCCCTCTCTCCCCTCCCACTCAGATTATAGAATCTATCACAGCATGCTCTTCCCTCTCTCCCCTCCCACTCAGATTATAGAATCTATCACAGCATGCTCTTCCCTCTCTCCCCTCCCACTCAGATTATAGAATATATCACAGCATGCTCTTCCCTCTCTCCCCTCCCACTCAGATTATTGAATCTATCACAGCATGCTCTTCATTCTCTCCCCTCCCACTGAGATTATAGAATCTATCACAGCATGCTCTTCCCTCTCTCCCCTCCCACTCAGATTATAGAATCTATCACAGCATGCTCTTCCCTCTCTCCTCTCCCACTGAGATTATCGAATCTATCACAGCATGCTCTTCCCTCTCTCCCCTCCCACTCAGATTATATAATCTATCACAGCATGCTCTTCCCTCTCTCCCCTCCCACTGAGATTATAGAATCTATCACAGCATGCTCTTCCCTCTCTCCCCTCCCACTGAGATTATAGAATCTATCACAGCATGCTCTTCCCTCTCTCCCCTCCCACTGAGATTTTAGAATCGATCACAGCATGCTCTTCCCTCTCTCCCCTCCCACTGAGATTATAGAATCTATCACAGCATGCTCTTCCCTCTCTCCCCTCCCACTGAGATTATAGAATCTATCACAGCATGCTCTTCCCTCTCTCCCCTCAGACTCAGATTATAGAATCTATCACAGCATGCTCTTCCCTCTCTTCCCTGAGACTCAGATTATAGAATCTATCACAGCATGCTCTTCCCTCTCTCACCTCCCACTGAGATTATAGAATCTATCACAGCATGCTCTTCCCTCTCTCCCCTCCCACGCAGATTATGGAATCTATCAAAGCATGCTCTTCCCTCTCTCCCTTCCCACTCAGATTATAGAATCTATCACAGCGCGCTCTTCCCTCTCTTCCCTCCCACTCTGATTATAGAATTTATCACAGCATGCTCTTCCCTCTCTCCTCTCCCACTGAGATTATAGAATCTATCACAGCATGCTCTTCCCTCTCTCCCCTCCCACTGAGATTATAGTGTCCATCACAGCATGCTCTTCCCTCTCTCCCCTCCCACTGAGATTATAGAATCTATCACAGCATGCTCTTCCCTCTCTCCTCTCCCACTGAGATTATAGAATCTATCACAGCATGCTCTTCCCTCTCTCCCCTCCCACTCAGATTATAGAATCTATCACAGCATGCTCTTCCCTCTCTCCCCTCCCACTCAGATTATAGAATCTATCACAGCATGCTCTTCCCTCTCTCCCCTCCCACTCAGATTATAGAATCTATCACAGAATGCTCTTCCCTCTCTCCCCTCCCACTCAGATTATAGAATCTATCACAGCATGCTCTTCCCTCTCTCCCCTCCCACTGAGATTATAGAATCTATCACAGCATGCTCTTCCCTCTCTCCCCTCCCACTGAGATTATAGAATCTATCACAGCATGCTCTTCCCTCTCTCCCCTCCCACTGAGATTATAGAATCTATCACAGCATGCTCTTCCCTCTCTCCCCTCCCACTCAGATTATAGAATCTATCACAGCATGCTCTTCCCTCTCTCACCTCCCACTGAGATTATAGAATCTATCACAGCATGCTCTTCCCTCTCTCCCCTCCCACGCAGATTATGGAATCTATCACAGCATGCTCTTCCCTCTCTCCCTTCCCACTCAGATTATAGAATCTATCACAGCGCGCTCTTCCCTCTCTTCCCTCCCACTCTGATTATAGAATCTATCACAGAATGCTCTTCCCCCTCTTCCCTCCCACTCAGATTATAGAATCTATCACAGCAAGCTCTTCCCTCTCTCCCCTCCCACTCAGATTATCGAATCTATCACAGCATGCTCTTCCCTCTCTCCCCTCCCACTGAGATTATAGAATCTATCACAGCATGCTCTTCCCTCTCTCCCCTCCCACTGAGATTATAGAATCTATCACAGCATGCTCTTCCCTCTCTCCCCTCCCACTGAGATTATAGAATCTATCACAGCATGCTCTTCCCTCTCTCCCCTCCCACTCAGATTATTGAATCTATCACAGCATGCTCTTCCCTCTCTCCCCTCCCACTGAGATTATAGAATCTATCACAGCATGCTCTTCCCTCTCTCCCCTCCCACTCAGATTATTGAATCTATCACAGCATGCTCTTCTCTCTCTCGCCTCCCACTGAGATTATAGAATCATCACAGCATGCTCTTCCCTCTCTCCCCTCCCACTCAGATTATAGAATCTATCACATCATGCTCTTCCCTCTCTCCCCTCCCACTGAGATTATAGAATCTATCACAGCATGCTCTTCCCTCTCTCCCCTCCCACTCAGATTACAGAATCTATCACAGCATGCTCTTCCCTCTCTCCCCTCCCACTGAGATTATAGAATCTATCACAGCATGCTCTTCCCTTTCTCCCCTCCCACTGAGATTATAGAATCTATCACAGCATGCTCTTCCCTCTCTCCCCACCCACTGAGATTATAGAATCTATCACAGCATGCCCTTCCCTCTCTCCCCTCCCACTCAGATTATAGAATCTATCACAGCATGCTCTTCCCTCTCTCCCCTCCCACTCAGATTATAGAATATATCACAGCATGCTCTTCCCTCTCTCCCCTCCCACTCAGATTATAGAATCTATCACATCATGCTCTTCCCTCTCTCCTCTCCCACTGAGATTATAGAATCTATCACAGCATGCTCTTCCCTCTCTCCCCTCCCACGCAGATTATAGAATCTATCACAGCATGCTCTTCCCTCTCTCCCCTCCCACTCAGATTATAGAATCTATCACAGCATGCTCTTCCCTCTCTCCCCTCCCACTCATATTAAAGAATCTATCATAGCATTCTCTTCCCTCTCTCCCCTCCCACTGAGATTATAGAATCTGTCACAGCATGCTCTTCCCTCTCTCCCCTCCCACTGAGATTATAGAATCTATCACAGCATGCTCTTCCCTCTCTCCCCTCCCACTCAGATTATAGAATCTATCACAGCATGCTCTTCCCTCTCTCCCCTCCCACTCAGATTATTGAATCTATCACAGCATGCTCTTCCCTCTCTCCCCTCCCACTCAGATTATAGAATCTATCACAGCATGCTCTTCCCTCTCTCCCCTCCCACTCAGATTATAGAATCTATCACAGCATGCTCTTCTCTCTCTCCCCTCCCACTGAGATTATAGAATCATCACAGCATGCTCTTCCCTCTCTCCCCTCCCACTCAGATTATAGAATCTATCACAGCATGCTCTTCCCTCTCTCCCCTCCCACTGAGATTATAGAATCTATCACAGCATGCTCTTCCCTCTCTCCCCTCCCACTCAGATTACAGAATCTATCACAGCATGCTCTTCCCTCTCTCCCCTCCCACTGAGATTATAGAATCTATCACAGCATGCTCTTCCCTTTCTCCCCTCCCACTGAGATTATAGAATCTATCACAGCATGCTCTTCCCTCTCTCCCCACCCACTGAGATTATAGAATCTATCACAGCATGCCCTTCCCTCTCTCCCCTCCCACTCAGATTATAGAATCTATCACAGCATGCTCTTCCCTCTCTCCCCTCCCAGTCAGATTATAGAATATATCACAGCATGCTCTTCCCTCTCTCCCCTCCCACTCAGATTATAGAATCTATCACAGCATGCTCTTCCCTCTCTCCTCTCCCACTGAGATTATAGAATCTATCACAGCATGCTCGTCCCTCTCTCCCCTCCCACGCAGATTATAGAATCTATCACAGCATGCTCTTCCCTCTCTCCCCTCCCACTCAGATTATAGAATCTATCACAGCATGCTCTTCCCTCTCTCCCCTCCCACTCATGTTAAAGAATCTATCATAGCATTCTCTTCCCTCTCTCCCCTCCCAGTGAGATTATGGAATCTATCACAGCATGCTCTTCCCTCTCTCCTCTCCCACTGAGATTATAGAATCTATCACAGCATGCTCTTCCCTCTCTCCCCTCCCACTCAGATTATAGAATCTATCACAGCATGCTCTTCCCTCTCTCCCCTCCCACTCAGATTATAGAATCTATCACAGCATGCTCTTCCCTCTCTCCCCTCCCACTCAGATTATAGAATCTATCACAGCATGCTCTTCCCTCTCTCCTCTCCCACTGAGATTATAGAATCTATCACAGCATGCTCTTCCCTCTCTCCCCTCCCACTCAGATTATAGAATCTATCACAGCATGCTCTTCCCTCTCTCCCCTCCCACTCAGATTATAGAATCTATCACAGCATGCTCTTCCCTCTCTCCCCTCCCACTCAGATTATAGAATCTATCACAGAATGCTCTTCCCTCTCTCCCCTCCCACTCAGATTATAGAATCTATCACAGCATGCTCTTCCCTCTCTCCCCTCCCACTGAGATTATAGAATCTATCACAGCATGCTCTTACCTCTCGCCCCTCCCACTGAGATTATAGAATCTATCACAGCATGCTCTTCCCTCTCTCCCCTCCCACTGAGATTATAGAATCTATCACAGCATGCTCTTCCCTCTCTCCCCTCCCACTGAGATTGTAGAATCTATCACAGCATGCTCTTCCCTCTCTCACCTCCCACTGAGATTATAGAATCTATCACAGCATGCTCTTCCCTCTCTCCCCTCCCACGCAGATTATGGAATCTATCACAGCATGCTCTTCCCTCTCTCCCTTCCCACTCAGATTATAGAATCTATCACAGCGCGCTCTTCCCTCTCTTCCCTCCCACTCAGATTATAGAATCTATCACAGAATGCTCTTCCCCCTCTTCCCTCCCACTCAGATTATAGAATCTATCACAGCAAGCTCTTCCCTCTCTCCCCTCCCACTCAGATTATCGAATCTATCACAGCATGCTCTTCCCTCTCTCCCCTCCCACTGAGATTATAGAATCTATCACAGCATGCTCTTCCCTCTCTCCCCTCCCACTCAGATTATAGAATCTATCACAGCATGCTCTTCCCTCTCTCCCCTCCCACTCAGATTATTGAATCTATCACAGCATGCACTTCCCTCTCTCCCCTCCCACTGAGATTATAGAATCTATCACAGCATGCTCTTCCCTCTCTTCCCTCCCACTCAGATTATAGAATCTATCACAGCATGCTCTTCTCTCTCTCGCCTCCCACTGAGATTATAGAATGATCACAGCATGCTCTTCCCTCTCTCCCCTCCCACTCAGATTATAGAATCTATCACAGCATGCTCTTCCCTCTCTCCCCTCCCACTCAGATTATAGAATCTATCACAGCATGCTCTTCCCTCTCTCCCCTCCCACTCAGATTACAGAATCTATCACAGCATGCTCTTCCCTCTCTCCCCTCCCACTGAGATTATAGAATCTATCACAGCATGCTCTTCCCTTTCTCCCCTCCCACTGAGATTATAGAATCTATCACAGCATGCTCTTCCCTCTCTCCCCTCCCACTGAGATTATAGAATCTATCACAGCATGCTCTTCCCTTTCTCCCCTCCCACTGAGATTATAGAATCTATCACAGCATGCTCTTCCCTCTCTCCCCTCCCACTCAGATTACAGAATCTATCACAGCATGCTCTTCCCTCTCTCCCCACCCACTGAGATTATAGAATCTATCACAGCATGCCCTTCCCTCTCTCCCCTCCCACTCAGATTATAGAATCTATCACAGCATGCTCTTCCCTCTCTCCCCTCCCACTCAGATTATAGAATATATCACAGCATGCTCTTCCCTCTCTCCCCTCCCACTCAGATTATAGAATCTATCACAGCATGCTCTTCCCTCTCTCCTCTCCCACTGAGATTATAGAATCTATCACAGCATGCTCTTCCCTCTCTCCCCTCCCACGCAGATTATAGAATCTATCACAGCATGCTCTTCCCTCTCTCCCCTCCCACTCAGATTATAGAATCTATCACAGCATGCTCTTCCCTCTCTCCCCTCCCACTCATATTAAAGAATCTATCATAGCATTCTCTTCCCTCTCTCCCCTCCCACTCAGATTATTGAATCTATCACAGCATGCACTTCCCTCTCTCCCCTCCCACTGAGATTATAGAATCTATCACAGCATGCTCTTCCCTCTCTTCCCTCCCACTCAGATTATAGAATCTATCACAGCATGCTCTTCTCTCTCTCCCCTCCCACTGAGATTATAGAATCATCACAGCATGCTCTTCCCTCTCTCCCCTCCCACTCAGATTATAGAATCTATCACAGCATGCTCTTCCCTCTCTCCCCTCCCACTGAGATTATAGAATCTATCACAGCATGCTCTTCCCTCTCTCCCCTCCCACTCAGATTACAGAATCTATCACAGCATGCTCTTCCCTCTCTCCCCTCCCACTGAGATTATAGAATCTATCACAGCATGCTCTTCCCTTTCTCCCCTCCCACTGAGATTATAGAATCTATCACAGCATGCTCTTCCCTCTCTCCCCACCCACTGAGATTATAGAATCTATCACAGCATGCCCTTCCCTCTCTCCCTCCCACTCAGATTATAGAATCTATCACAGCATGCTCTTCCCTCTCTCCCCTCCCACTCAGATTATAGAATATATCACAGCATGCTCTTCCCTCTCTCCCCTCCCACTCAGATTATAGAATCTATCACAGCATGCTCTTCCCTCTCTCCTCTCCCACTGAGATTATAGAATCTATCACAGCATGCTCTTCCCTCTCTCCCCTCCCACGCAGATTATAGAATCTATCACAGCATGCTCTTCCCTCTCTCCCCTCCCACTCAGATTATAGAATCTATCACAGCATGCTCTTCCCTCTCTCCCCTCCCACTCATATTAAAGAATCAATCATAGCATTCTCTTCCCTCTCTCCCCTCCCAGTGAGATTATAGAATCTGCCACAGCATGCTCTTCCCTCTCTCCCCTCCCACTCAGATTATAGAATCTATCACAGCATGCTCTTCCCTCTCTCCCCTCCCACTCAGATTATAAAATCTATCACAGCATGCTCTTCCCTCTCTCCCCTCCCACTGAGATGATAGAATCTATCACAGCATTCTCTTCCCTCTCTTCCCTCCCACTCAGATTATAGAATCTATCACAGCATGCTCTTCCCTCTCTCCCCTCCCACTCAGATTATAGAATCTATCACAGCATGCTCTTCCCTCTCTCCCCTCCCACTGAGATCATAGAATCTATCACAGCATGCTCTTCCCTCTCTCCCCTCCCATTCAGATTATAGAATCTATCACAGCATGCTCTTCCCTCTCTCCCCTCCCACTCAGATAATAGAATCTATCACAGCATGCTCTTCCCTCTCTCCCCTCCCACTGAGATGATAGAATCTATCACAGCATGCTCTTCCCACTCTCCCCTCCCATTCAGATTATAGAATCTATCACAGCATGCTCTTCCCTCTCTCCCCTCCCACTCAGATTATAGAATCTATCACAGCATGCTCTTCCCTCTCTCCCCTCCCACTCAGATTATAGAATCTATCACAGCATGCTCTTCCCTCTCTCCCCTCCCACTGAGATGATAGAATCTATCACAGCATGCTCTTCCCTCTCTCCCCTTCCACTCAGATTATAGAATCTATCACAGCATGCTCTTCCCTCTCTCCCCTCCCACTCAGATTATAGAATCTATCACAGCATGCTCTTCCCTCTCTCCCCTCCCACTCAGATTATTGAATCTATCACAGCATGCTCTTCCCTCTCTCCCCTCCCACTCAGATTATAGAATCTATCACAGCATGCTCTTCCCTCTCTCCCCTCCCACGCAGATTATAGAATCTATCACAGCATGCTCTTCCCTCTCTCCCCTCCCACTCAGATTATAGAATCTATCACAGCATGCTCTTCCCTCTCTCCCCTCCCACTCATATTAAAGAATCTATCATAGCATTCTCTTCCCTCTCTCCCCTCCCACTGAGATTATAGAATCTGTCACAGCATGCTCTTCCCTCTCTCCCCTCCCACTGAGATTATAGAATCTATCACAGCATGCTCTTCCCTCTCTCCCCTCCCACTCAGATTATAGAATCTATCACAGCATGCTCTTCCCTCTCTCCCCTCCCACTCAGATTATTGAATCTATCACAGCATGCACTTCCCTCTCTCCCCTCCCACTGAGATTATAGAATCTATCACAGCATGCTCTTCCCTCTCTCCCCTCCCACTGAGATTATAGAATCTATCACAGCATGCTCTTCCCTTTCTCCCCTCCCACTGAGATTATAGAATCTATCACAGCATGCTCTTCCCTCTCTCCCCACCCACTGAGATTATAGAATCTATCACAGCATGCTCTTCCCTCTCTCCCCTCCCACTCAGATTATATAATCTATCACAGCATGCTCTTCCCTCTCTCCCCTCCCACTCAGATTATAGAATATATCACAGCATGCTCTTCCCTCTCTCCCCTCCCACTCAGATTATAGAATCTATCACAGCATGCTCTTCCCTCTCTCCTCTCCCACTGAGATTATAGAATCTATCACAGCATGCTCTTCCCTCTCTCCCCTCCCACGCAGATTATAGAATCTATCACAGCATGCTCTTCCCTCTCTCCACTCCCACTCAGATTATAGAATCTATCACAGCATGCTCTTCCCTCTCTCCCCTCCCACTCATATTAAAGAATCTATCATAGCATTCTCTTCACTCTCTCCCCTCCCAGTGAGATTATAGAATCTGCCACAGCATGCTCTTCCCTCTCTCCCCTCCCACTCAGATTATAGAATCTATCACAGCATGCTCTTCCCTCTCTCCCCTCCCACTCAGATTATAAAATCTATCACAGCATGCTCTTCCCTCTCTCCCCTCCCACTCAGATTATAGAATCTATCGCAGCATGCTCTTCACTCTCTTCCCTCCCACTCAGATTATAGAATCTATCACAGCATGCTCTTCCCTCTCTCCCCTCCCACTCAGATTATAGAATCTATCACAGCATGCTCTTCCCTCTCTCCCCTCCCACTGAGATCATAGAATCTATCACAGCATGCTCTTCCCTCTCTCCCCTCCCACTCAGATTATAGAATCTATCACAGCATGCTCTTCCCTCTCTCCCCTCCCACTCAGATAATAGAATCTATCACAGCATGCTCTTCCCTCTCTCCCCTCCCACTGAGATGATAGAATCTATCACAGCATGCTCTTCCCTCTCTCCCCTCCCACTCAGATTATAGAATCTATCACAGCATGCTCTTCCCTCTCTCCCCTCCCACTCAGATTATAGAATCTATCACAGCATGCTCTTCCCTCTCTCCCCTCCCACTCAGATTATAGAATCTATTACAGCATGCTCTTCCCTCTCTCCCCTCCCACTGAGATGATAGAATCTATCACAGCATGCTCTTCCCTCTCTCCCCTTCCACTCAGATTATAGAATCTATCACAGCATGCTCTTCCCTCTCTCCCCTCCCACTCAGATTATAGAATCTATCACAGCATGCTCTTCCCTCTCTCCCCTCCCACTCAGATTATTGAATCTATCACAGCATGCTCTTCCCTCTCTCCCCTCCCACTCAGATTATAGAATCTATCACAGCATGCTCTTCCCTCTCTCCTCTCCAACTCAGATTATTGAATCTATCACAGCATGCTCTTCCCTCTCTCCCCTCCCACTCAGATTATAGAATCTATCACAGCATGCTCTTCCCTCTCTCCCCTCCCACTAAGATTATAGAATCTATCACAGCATGCTCTTCCCTCTCTCCCCTCCCACTGAGATTATATAATCTATCACAGCATGCTCTTCCCTCTCTCCCCTCCCACTCAGATTATAGAATCTATCACAGCATGCTCTTCCCTCTCTCCTCTCCAACTCAGATTATAGAATCTATCACAGCATGCTCTTCCCTCTCTCCCCTCCCACTCAGATTATAGAATCTATCACAGCATGCTCTTCCCTCTCTCCCCTCTCACTGAGATTATAGAATCTATCACAGCATGCCCTTCCCTCTCTCCCCTCCCACTCAGATTATAGAATCTATCACAGCATGCTCTTCCCTCTCTCCCCTCCCACTCAGATTATAGAATATATCACAGCATGCTCTTCCCTCTCTCCCCTCCCACTCAGATTATAGAATCTATCACAGCATGCTCTTCCCTCTCTCCTCTCCCACTGAGATTATAGAATCTATCACAGCATGCTCTTCCCTCTCTCCCCTCCCACGCAGATTATAGAATTTATCACAGCATGCTCTTCCCTCTCTCCCCTCCCACTCAGATTATAGAATCTATCACAGCATGCTCTTCCCTCTCTCCCCTCCCACTCATATTAAAGAATCTATCATAGCATTCTCTTCCCTCTCTCCCCTCCCACTGAGATTATAGAATCTGTCACAGCATGCTCTTCCCTCTCTCCCCTCCCACTGAGATTATAGAATCTATCACAGCATGCTCTTCCCTCTCTCCCCTCCCACTCATATTATAGAATCTATCACAGCATGCTCTTCCCTCTCTCCCCTCCCACTCAGATTATTGAATCTATCACAGCATGCACTTCCCTCTCTCCCCTCCCACTGAGATTATAGAATCTATCACAGCATGCTCTTCCCTCTCTTCCCTCCCACTCAGATTATAGAATCTATCACAGCATGCTCTTCCCTCTCTCCCCTCCCACTCAGATTATAGAATCTATCACAGCATGCTCTTCCCTCTCTCCTCTCCCACTGAGATTATAGAATCTATCACAGCATGCTCTTCCCTCTCTCCCCTCCCACTCAGATTGTAGAATCTATCACAGCATGCTCTTCCCTCTCTCCCCTCCCACTCAGATTATAGAATCTATCACAGCATGCTCTTCCCTCTCTCCCCTCCCACTCAGATTATAGAATCTATCACAGAATGCTCTTCCCTCTCTCCCCTCCCACTCAGATTATAGAATCTATCACAGCATGCTCTTCCCTCTCTCCCCTCCCACTGAGATTATAGAATCTATCACAGCATGCTCTTCCCTCTCTCCCCTCCCACTCAGATTATAGAATCTATCACAGCATGCTCTTCCCTCTCTCCCCTCCCACTGAGATGATAGAATCTATCACAGCATGCTCTTCCCTCTCTCCCCTTCCACTCAGATTATAGAATCTATCACAGCATGCTCTTCCCTCTCTCCCCTCCCACTCAGATTATAGAATCTATCACAGCATGCTCTTCCCTCTCTCCCCTCCCACTCAGATTATTGAATCTATCACAGCATGCTCTTCCCTCTCTCCCCTCCCACTCAGATTATAGAATCTATCACAGCATGCTCTTCCCTCTCTCCTCTCCAACTCAGATTATTGAATCTATCACAGCATGCTCTTCCCTCTCTCCCCTCCCACTCAGATTATAGAATCTATCACAGCATGTTCTTCCCTCTCTCCCCTCCCACTAAGATTATAGAATCTATCACAGCATGCTCTTCCCTCTCTCCCCTCCCACTGAGATTATATAATCTATCACAGCATGCTCTTCCCTCTCTCCCCTCCCACTCAGATTACAGAATCTATCACAGCATGCTCTTCCCTCTCTCCTCTCCAACTCAGATTATAGAATCTATCACAGCATGCTCTTCCCTCTCTCCCCTCCCACTCAGATTATAGAATCTATCACAGCATGCTCTTCCCTCTCTCCCCTCTCACTGAGATTATAGAATCTATTACAGCATGCCCTTCCCTCTCTCCCCTCCCACTCAGATTATAGAATCTATCACAGCATGCTCTTCCCTCTCTCCCCTCCCACTCAGATTATAGAATATATCACAGCATGCTCTTCCCTCTCTCCCCTCCCACTGAGATGATAGAATCTATCACAGCATGCTCTTCCCTCTCTCCTCTCCCACTGAGATTATAGAATCTATCACAGCATGCTCTTCCCTCTCTCCCCTCCCACGCAGATTATAGAATCTATCACAGCATGCTCTTCCCTCTCTCCCCTCCCACTCAGATTATAGAATCTATCACAGCATGCTCTTCCCTCTCTCCCCTCCCACTCATATTAAAGAATCTATCATAGCATTCTCTTCCCTCTCTCCCCTCCCACTGAGATTATAGAATCTGTCACAGCATGCTCTTCCCTCTCTCCCCTCCCACTGAGATTATAGAATCTATCACAGCATGCTCTTCCCTCTCTCCCCTCCCACTCATATTATAGAATCTATCACAGCATGCTCTTCCCTCTCTCCCCTCCCACTCAGATTATTGAATCTATCACAGCATGCACTTCCCTCTCTCCCCTCCCACTGAGATTATAGAATCTATCACAGCATGCTCTTCCCTCTCTTCCCTCCCACTCAGATTATAGAATCTATCACAGCATGCTCTTCCCTCTCTCCCCTCCCACTCAGATTATAGAATCTATCACAGCATGCTCTTCCCTCTCTCCTCTCCCACTGAGATTATAGAATCTATCACAGCATGCTCTTCCCTCTCTCCCCTCCCACTCAGATTATAGAATCTATCACAGCATGCTCTTCCCTCTCTCCCCTCCCACTCAGATTATAGAATCTATCACAGCATGCTCTTCCCTCTCTCCCCTCCCACTCAGATTATAGAATCTATCACAGAATGCTCTTCCCTCTCTCCCCTCCCACTCAGATTATAGAATCTATCACAGCATGCTCTTCCCTCTCTCCCCTCCCACTGAGATTATAGAATCTATCACAGCATGCTCTTCCCTCTCTCCCCTCCCACTGAGATTATAGAATCTATCACAGCATGCTCTTCCCTCTCTCCCCTCCCACTGAGATTATAGAATCTATCACAGCATGCTCTTCCCTCTCTCCCCTCCCACTGAGATTGTAGAATCTATCACAGCATGCTCTTCCCTCTCTCACCTCCCACTGAGATTATAGAATCTATCACAGCATGCTCTTCCCTCTCTCCCCTCCCACGCAGATTATGGAATCTATCACAGCATGCTCTTCCCTCTCTCCCTTCCCACTCAGATTATAGAATCTATCACAGCGCGCTCTTCCCTCTCTTCCCTCCCACTCAGATTATAGAATCTATCACAGAATGCTCTTCCCCCTCTTCCCTCCCACTCAGATTATAGAATCTATCACAGCATGCTCTTCCCTCTCTCCCCTCCCGCTCAGATTATCGAATCTATCACAGCATGCTCTTCCCTCCCTCCCCTCCCACTGAGATTATAGAATCTATCACAGCATGCTCTTCCCTCTCTCCCCTCCCACTCAGATTATAGAATCTATCACAGCATGCTCTTCCCTCTCTCCCCTCCCACTCAGATTATTGAATCTATCACAGCATGCTCTTCCCTCTCTCCCCTCCCACTCAGATTATAGAATCTATCACAGCATGCTCTTCCCTCTCTTCCCTCCCACTCAGATTATAGAATCTATCACAGCATGCTCTTCTCTCTCTCGCCTCCCACTGAGATTATAGAATGATCACAGCATGCTCTTCCCTCTCTCCCCTCCCACTCAGATTATAGAATCTATCACAGCATGCTCTTCCCTCTCTCCCCTCCCACTGAGATTATAGAATCTATCACAGCATGCTCTTCCCTCTCTCCCCTCCCACTCAGATTACAGAATCTATCACAGCATGCTCTTCCCTCTCTCCCCTCCCACTGAGATTATAGAATCTATCACAGCATGCTCTTCCCTTTCTCCCCTCCCACTGAGATTATAGAATCTATCACAGCATGCTCTTCCCTCTCTCCCCACCCACTGAGATTATAGAATCTATCACAGCATGCCCTTCCCTCTCTCCCCTCCCACTCAGATTATAGAATCTATCACAGCATGCTCTTCCCTCTCTCCCCTCCCAGTCAGATTATAGAATATATCACAGCATGCTCTTCCCTCTCTCCCCTCCCACTCAGATTATAGAATCTATCACAGCATGCTCTTCCCTCTCTCCTCTCCCACTGAGATTATAGAATCTATCACAGCATGCTCTTCCCTCTCTCCCCTCCCACGCAGATTATAGAATCTATCACAGCATGCTCTTCCCTCTCTCCCCTCCCACTCAGATTATAGAATCTATCACAGCATGCTCTTCCCTCTCTCCCCTCCCACTCATATTAAAGAATCTATCATAGCATTCTCTTCCCTCTCTCCCCTCCCACTGAGATTATAGAATCTGTCACAGCATGCTCTTCCCTCTCTCCCCTCCCACTGAGATTATAGAATCTATCACAGCATGCTCTTCCCTCTCTCCCCTCCCACTCAGATTATAGAATCTATCATAGCATGCTCTTCCTTCTCTCCCCTCCCACTCAGATTATTGAATCTATCACAGCATGCTCTTCCCTCTCTTCCCTCCCACACAGATTATAGAATCTATCACAGCATGCTCTTCTCTCTCTCCCCTCCCACTGAGATTATAGAATCATCACAGCATGCTCTTCCCTCTCTCCCCTCCCACTCAGATTATAGAATCTATCACAGCATGCTCTTCCCTCTCTCCCCTCCCACTGAGATTATAGAATCTATCACAGCATGCTCTTCCCTCTCTCCCCTCCCACTCAGATTACAGAATCTATCACAGCATGCTCTTCCCTCTCTCCCCTCCCACTGAGATTATAGAATCTATCACAGCATGCTCTTCCCTTTCTCCCCTCCCACTCAGATTATAGAATCTATCACAGCATGCTCTTCCCTCTCTCCTCTCCCACTGAGATTATAGAATCTATCACAGCATGCTCTTCCCTTTCTCCCCTCCCACTCAGATTATAGAATCTATCACAGCATGCTCTTCCCTCTCTCCCCTCCCACTCAGATTATAGAATCTATCACAGCATGCTCTTCCCTCTCTCCCCTCCCACTCATATTAAAGAATCTATCATAGCATTCTCTTCCCTCTCTCCCCTCCCACTGAGATTATAGAATCTGTCACAGCATGCTCTTCCCTCTCTCCCCTCCCACTGAGATTATAGAATCTATCACAGCATGCTCTTCCCTCTCTCCCCTCCCACTCAGATTATTGAATCTATCACAGCATGCACTTCCCTCTCTCCCCTCCCACTGAGATTATAGAATCTATCACAGCATGCTCTTCCCTCTCTTCCCTCCCACACAGATTATAGAATCTATCACAGCATGCTCTTCTCTCTCTCCCCTCCCACTGAGATTATAGAATCATCACAGCATGCTCTTCCCTCTCTCCCCTCCCACTCAGATTATAGAATCTATCACAGCATGCTCTTCCCTCTCTCCCCTCCCACTGAGATTATAGAATCTATCACAGCATGCTCTTCCCTCTCTCCCCTCCCACTCAGATTACAGAATCTATCACAGCATGCTCTTCCCTCTCTCCCCTCCCACTGAGATTATAGAATCTATCACAGCATGCTCTTCCCTTTCTCCCCTCCCACTGAGATTATAGAATCTATCACAGCATGCTCTTCCCTCTCTCCCCTCCCACTCAGATTATAGAATCTATCACAGCATGCTCTTCCCTCTCTCCCCTCCCACTCAGATTATAGAATCTATCACAGCATGCTCTTCCCTCTCTCCCCTCCCACTGAGATGATAGAATCTATCACAGCATGCTCTTCCCTCTCTCCCCTTCCACTCAGATTATAGAATCTATCACAGCATGCTCTTCCCTCTCTCCCCTCCCACTCAGATTATAGAATCTATCACAGCATGCTCTTCCCTCTCTCCCCTCCCACTCAGATTATTGAATCTATCACAGCATGCTCTTCCCTCTCTCCCCTCCCACTCAGATTATAGAATCTATCACAGCATGCTCTTCCCTCTCTCCTCTCCAACTCAGATTATTGAATCTATCACAGCATGCTCTTCCCTCTCTCCCCTCCCACTCAGATTATAGAATCTATCACAGCATGTTCTTCCCTCTCTCCCCTCCCACTAAGATTATAGAATCTATCACAGCATGCTCTTCCCTCTCTCCCCTCCCACTGAGATTATATAATCTATCACAGCATGCTCTTCCCTCTCTCCCCTCCCACTCAGATTACAGAATCTATCACAGCATGCTCTTCCCTCTCTCCTCTCCAACTCAGATTATAGAATCTATCACAGCATGCTCTTCCCTCTCTCCCCTCCCACTCAGATTATAGAATCTATCACAGCATGCTCTTCCCTCTCTCCCCTCTCACTGAGATTATAGAATCTATTACAGCATGCCCTTCCCTCTCTCCCCTCCCACTCAGATTATAGAATCTATCACAGCATGCTCTTCCCTCTCTCCCCTCCCACTCAGATTATAGAATATATCACAGCATGCTCTTCCCTCTCTCCCCTCCCACTGAGATGATAGAATCTATCACAGCATGCTCTTCCCTCTCTCCTCTCCCACTGAGATTATAGAATCTATCACAGCATGCTCTTCCCTCTCTCCCCTCCCACGCAGATTATAGAATCTATCACAGCATGCTCTTCCCTCTCTCCCCTCCCACTCAGATTATAGAATCTATCACAGCATGCTCTTCCCTCTCTCCCCTCCCACTCATATTAAAGAATCTATCATAGCATTCTCTTCCCTCTCTCCCCTCCCACTGAGATTATAGAATCTGTCACAGCATGCTCTTCCCTCTCTCCCCTCCCACTGAGATTATAGAATCTATCACAGCATGCTCTTCCCTCTCTCCCCTCCCACTCATATTATAGAATCTATCACAGCATGCTCTTCCCTCTCTCCCCTCCCACTCAGATTATTGAATCTATCACAGCATGCACTTCCCTCTCTCCCCTCCCACTGAGATTATAGAATCTATCACAGCATGCTCTTCCCTCTCTTCCCTCCCACTCAGATTATAGAATCTATCACAGCATGCTCTTCCCTCTCTCCCCTCCCACTCAGATTATAGAATCTATCACAGCATGCTCTTCCCTCTCTCCTCTCCCACTGAGATTATAGAATCTATCACAGCATGCTCTTCCCTCTCTCCCCTCCCACTCAGATTATAGAATCTATCACAGCATGCTCTTCCCTCTCTCCCCTCCCACTCAGATTATAGAATCTATCACAGCATGCTCTTCCCTCTCTCCCCTCCCACTCAGATTATAGAATCTATCACAGAATGCTCTTCCCTCTCTCCCCTCCCACTCAGATTATAGAATCTATCACAGCATGCTCTTCCCTCTCTCCCCTCCCACTGAGATTATAGAATCTATCACAGCATGCTCTTCCCTCTCTCCCCTCCCACTGAGATTATAGAATCTATCACAGCATGCTCTTCCCTCTCTCCCCTCCCACTGAGATTATAGAATCTATCACAGCATGCTCTTCCCTCTCTCCCCTCCCACTGAGATTGTAGAATCTATCACAGCATGCTCTTCCCTCTCTCACCTCCCACTGAGATTATAGAATCTATCACAGCATGCTCTTCCCTCTCTCCCCTCCCACGCAGATTATGGAATCTATCACAGCATGCTCTTCCCTCTCTCCCTTCCCACTCAGATTATAGAATCTATCACAGCGCGCTCTTCCCTCTCTTCCCTCCCACTCAGATTATAGAATCTATCACAGAATGCTCTTCCCCCTCTTCCCTCCCACTCAGATTATAGAATCTATCACAGCATGCTCTTCCCTCTCTCCCCTCCCGCTCAGATTATCGAATCTATCACAGCATGCTCTTCCCTCCCTCCCCTCCCACTGAGATTATAGAATCTATCACAGCATGCTCTTCCCTCTCTCCCCTCCCACTCAGATTATAGAATCTATCACAGCATGCTCTTCCCTCTCTCCCCTCCCACTCAGATTATTGAATCTATCACAGCATGCACTTCCCTCTCTCCCCTCCCACTGAGATTATAGAATCTATCACAGCATGCTCTTCCCTCTCTTCCCTCCCACTCAGATTATAGAATCTATCACAGCATGCTCTTCTCTCTCTCGCCTCCCACTGAGATTATAGAATGATCACAGCATGCTCTTCCCTCTCTCCCCTCCCACTCAGATTATAGAATCTATCACAGCATGCTCTTCCCTCTCTCCCCTCCCACTGAGATTATAGAATCTATCACAGCATGCTCTTCCCTCTCTCCCCTCCCACTCAGATTACAGAATCTATCACAGCATGCTCTTCCCTCTCTCCCCTCCCACTGAGATTATAGAATCTATCACAGCATGCTCTTCCCTTTCTCCCCTCCCACTGAGATTATAGAATCTATCACAGCATGCTCTTCCCTCTCTCCCCACCCACTGAGATTATAGAATCTATCACAGCATGCCCTTCCCTCTCTCCCCTCCCACTCAGATTATAGAATCTATCACAGCATGCTCTTCCCTCTCTCCCCTCCCAGTCAGATTATAGAATATATCACAGCATGCTCTTCCCTCTCTCCCCTCCCACTCAGATTATAGAATCTATCACAGCATGCTCTTCCCTCTCTCCTCTCCCACTGAGATTATAGAATCTATCACAGCATGCTCTTCCCTCTCTCCCCTCCCACGCAGATTATAGAATCTATCACAGCATGCTCTTCCCTCTCTCCCCTCCCACTCAGATTATAGAATCTATCACAGCATGCTCTTCCCTCTCTCCCCTCCCACTCATATTAAAGAATCTATCATAGCATTCTCTTCCCTCTCTCCCCTCCCACTGAGATTATAGAATCTGTCACAGCATGCTCTTCCCTCTCTCCCCTCCCACTGAGATTATAGAATCTATCACAGCATGCTCTTCCCTCTCTCCCCTCCCACTCAGATTATAGAATCTATCATAGCATGCTCTTCCTTCTCTCCCCTCCCACTCAGATTATTGAATCTATCACAGCATGCTCTTCCCTCTCTTCCCTCCCACACAGATTATAGAATCTATCACAGCATGCTCTTCTCTCTCTCCCCTCCCACTGAGATTATAGAATCATCACAGCATGCTCTTCCCTCTCTCCCCTCCCACTCAGATTATAGAATCTATCACAGCATGCTCTTCCCTCTCTCCCCTCCCACTGAGATTATAGAATCTATCACAGCATGCTCTTCCCTCTCTCCCCTCCCACTCAGATTACAGAATCTATCACAGCATGCTCTTCCCTCTCTCCCCTCCCACTGAGATTATAGAATCTATCACAGCATGCTCTTCCCTTTCTCCCCTCCCACTCAGATTATAGAATCTATCACAGCATGCTCTTCCCTCTCTCCTCTCCCACTGAGATTATAGAATCTATCACAGCATGCTCTTCCCTTTCTCCCCTCCCACTCAGATTATAGAATCTATCACAGCATGCTCTTCCCTCTCTCCCCTCCCACTCAGATTATAGAATCTATCACAGCATGCTCTTCCCTCTCTCCCCTCCCACTCATATTAAAGAATCTATCATAGCATTCTCTTCCCTCTCTCCCCTCCCACTGAGATTATAGAATCTGTCACAGCATGCTCTTCCCTCTCTCCCCTCCCACTGAGATTATAGAATCTATCACAGCATGCTCTTCCCTCTCTCCCCTCCCACTCAGATTATTGAATCTATCACAGCATGCACTTCCCTCTCTCCCCTCCCACTGAGATTATAGAATCTATCACAGCATGCTCTTCCCTCTCTTCCCTCCCACACAGATTATAGAATCTATCACAGCATGCTCTTCTCTCTCTCCCCTCCCACTGAGATTATAGAATCATCACAGCATGCTCTTCCCTCTCTCCCCTCCCACTCAGATTATAGAATCTATCACAGCATGCTCTTCCCTCTCTCCCCTCCCACTGAGATTATAGAATCTATCACAGCATGCTCTTCCCTCTCTCCCCTCCCACTCAGATTACAGAATCTATCACAGCATGCTCTTCCCTCTCTCCCCTCCCACTGAGATTATAGAATCTATCACAGCATGCTCTTCCCTTTCTCCCCTCCCACTGAGATTATAGAATCTATCACAGCATGCTCTTCCCTCTCTCCCCGCCCACTGAGATTATAGAATCTATCACAGCATGCCCTTCCCTCTCTCCCCTCCCACTCAGATTATAGAATCTATCACAGCATGCTCTTCCCTCTCTCCCCTCCCACTCAGATTATAGAATATATCACAGCATGCTCTTCCCTCTCTCCCCTCCCACTCAGATTATAGAATCTATCACAGCATGCTCTTCCCTCTCTCCTCTCCCACTGAGATTATAGAATCTATCACAGCATGCTCTTCCCTCTCTCCCCTCCCACGCAGATTATAGAATCTATCACAGCATGCTCTTCCCTCTCTCCCCTCCCACTCAGATTATAGAATCTATCACAGCATGCTCTTCCCTCTCTCCCCTCCCACTCATATTAAAGAATCTATCATAGCATTCTCTTCCCTCTCTCCCCTCCCAGTGAGATTATAGAATCTGCCACAGCATGCTCTTCCCTCTCTCCCCTCCCACTCAGATTATAGAATCTATCACAGCATGCTCTTCCCTCTCTCCCCTCCCACTCAGATTATAAAATCTATCACAGCATGCTCTTCCCTCTCTCCCCTCCCACTGAGATGATAGAATCTATCACAGCATGCTCTTCCCTCTCTTCCCTCCCACTCAGATTATAGAATCTATCACAGCATGCTCTTCCCTCTCTCCCCTCCCACTCAGATTATAGAATCTATCACAGCATGCTCTTCCCTCTCTCCCCTCCCACTGAGATCATAGAATCTATCACAGCATGCTCTTCCCTCTCTCCCCTCCCACTCAGATTATAGAATCTATCACAGCATGCTCTTCCCTCTCTCCCCTCCCACTCAGATAATAGAATCTATCACAGCATGCTCTTCCCTCTCTCCCCTCCCACTGAGATGATAGAATCTATCACAGCATGCTCTTCCCTCTCTCCCCTCCCACTCAGATTATAGAATCTATCACAGCATGCTCTTCCCTCTCTCCCCTCCCACTCAGATTATAGAATCTATCACAGCATGCTCTTCCCTCTCTCCCCTCCCACTCAGATTATAGAATCTATCACAGCATGCTCTTCCCTCTCTCCCCTCCCACTGAGATTATAGAATCTGTCACAGCATGCTCTTCCCTCTCTCCCCTCCCACTCAGATTATAGAATCTATCACAGCATGCTCTTCCCTCTCTCCCCTCCCACTCAGATTATAGAATCTATCACAGCATGCTCTTCCCTCTCTCGCCTCCCACTCAGATTATTGAATCTATCACAGCATGCTCTTCCCTCTCTCCCCTCCCACTCAGATTATAGAATCTATCACAGCATGCTCTTCCCTCTCTCCTCTCCAACTCAGATTATTGAATCTATCACAGCATGCTCTTCCCTCTCTCCCCTCCCACTCAGATTATACAATCTATCACAGCATGCTCTTCCCTCTCTCCCCTCCCACTAAGATTATAGAATCTATCACTGCATGCTCTTCCCTCTCTCCCCTCCCACTGAGATTATATAATCTATCACAGCATGCTCTTCCCTCTCTCCCCTCCCACTCAGATTATAGAATCTATCACAGCATGCTCTTCCCTCTCTCCTCTCCAACTCAGATTATAGAATCTATCACAGCATGCTCTTCCCTCTCTCCCCTCCCACTCAGATTATAGAATCTATCACAGCATGCTCTTCCCTCTCTCCCCTCTCACTGAGATTATAGAATATATCACAGCATGCCCTTCCCTCTCTCCCCTCCCACTCAGATTATAGAATCTATCACAGCATGCTCTTCCCTCTCTCCCCTCCCACTCAGATTATAGAATATATAACAGCATGCTCTTCCCTCTCTCCCCTCCCACTCAGATTATAGAATCTATCACAGCATGCTCTTCCCTCTCTCCTCTCCCACTGAGATTATAGAATCTATCACAGCATGCTCTTCCCTCTCTCCCCTCCCACGCAGATTATAGAATCTATCACAGCATGCTCTTCCCTCTCTCCCCTCCCACTCAGATTATAGAATCTATCACAGCATGCTCTTCCCTCTCTCCCCTCCCACTCATATTAAAGAATCTATCATAGCATTCTCTTCCCTCTCTCCCCTCCCACTGAGATTATAGAATCTGTCACAGCATGCTCTTCCCTCTCTCCCCTCCCACTGAGATTATAGAATCTATCACAGCATGCTCTTCCCTCTCTCCCCTCCCACTCATATTATAGAATCTATCACAGCATGCTCTTCCCTCTCTCCCCTCCCACTCAGATTATTGAATCTATCACAGCATGCACTTCCCTCTCTCCCCTCCCACTGAGATTATAGAATCTATCACAGCATGCTCTTCCTTCTCCCCCCTCCCACTCAGATTATAGAATCTATCACAGCATGCTCTTCTCTCTCTCCCCTCCCACTGAGATTATAGAATCATCACAGCATGCTCTTCCCTCTCTCCCCTCCCACTCAGATTATAGAATCTATCACAGCATGCTCTTCCCTCTCTCCCCTCCCACTGAGATTATAGAATCTATCACAGCATGCTCTTCCCTCTCTCCCCTCCCACTCAGATTACAGAATCTATCACAGCATGCTCTTCCCTCTCTCCCCTCCCCTCAGATTATAGAATCTATCACAGCATGCTCTTCCCTTTCTCCCCTCCCACTGAGATTATAGAATCTATGAGAGCATGCTCTTCCCTCTCTCCCCACCCACTGAGATTATAGAATCTATCACAGCATGCCCTTCCCTCTCTCCCCTCCCACTCAGATTATAGAATCTATCACAGCATGCTCTTCCCTCTCTCCCCTCCCACTCAGATAATAGAACCTATCACAGCATGCTCTTCCCTCTCTCCCCTCCCACTGAGATGATAGAATCTATCACAGCATGCTCTTCCCTCTCTCCCCTCCCACTCAGATTATAGAATCTATCACAGCATGCTCTTCCCTCTCTCCCCTCCCACTCAGATTATAGAATCTATCACAGCATGCTCTTCCCTCTCTCCCCTCCCACTCAGATTATAGAATCTATCACAGCATGCTCTTCCCTCTCTCCCCTCCCACTCAGATTATTGAATCTATCACAGCATGCTCTTCCCTCTCTCCCCTCCCACTCAGATTATAGAATCTATCACAGCATGCTCTTCCCTCTCTCCTCTCCAACTCAGATTATTGAATCTATCACAGCATGCTCTTCGCTCTCTCCCCTCCCACTCAGATTATACAATCTATCACAGCATGCTCTTCCCTCTCTCCCCTCCCACTAAGATGATAGAATCTATCACAGCATGCTCTTCCCTCTCTCCCCTCCCACTGAGATTATATAATCTATCACTGCATGCTCTTCCCTCTCTCCCCTCCCACTCAGATTATAGAATCTATCACAGCATGCTCTTCCCTCTCTCCTCTCCAACTCAGATTATAGAATCTATCACAGCATGCTCTTCCCTCTCTCCCCTCCCACTCAGATTATAGAATCTATCACAGCATGCTCTTCCCTCTCTCCCCTCTCACTGAGATTATAGAATATATAACAGCATGCCCTTCCCTCTCTCCCCTCCCACACAGATTATAGAATCTATCACAGCATGCTCTTCCCTCTCTCCCCTCCCACTCAGATTATAGAATATATCACAGCATGCTCTTCGCTCTCTCCCCTCCCACTCAGATTATAGAATCTATCACAGCATGCTCTTCCCTCTCTCCTCTCCCACTGAGATTATAGAATCTATCACAGCATGCTCTTCCTTCTCTTCCCTCCCACTCAGATTATAGAATCTATCACAGCATGCTCTTCTCTCTCTCCCCTCCCACTGAGATTATAGACTCATCACAGCATGCTCTTCCCGCTCTCCCCTCCCACTCAGATTATAGAATCTATCACAGCATGCTCTTCCCTCTCTCCCCTCCCACTGAGATTATAGAATCTATCACAGCATGCTCTTCCCTCTCTCCCCTCCCACTCAGATTACAGAATCTATCACAGCATGCTCTTCCCTCTCTCCCCTCCCACTCAGATTATAGAATCTATCACAGCATGCTCTTCCCTTTCTCCCCTCCCACTGAGATTATAGAATCTATCACAGCATGCTCTTCCCTCTCTCCCCACCCACTGAGATTATAGAATCTATCACAGCATGCCCTTCCCTCTCTCCCCTCCCACTCAGATTATAGAATCTATCACAGCATGCTCTTCCCTCTCTCCCCTCCCACTCAGATTATAGAATATATCACAGCATGCTCTTCCCTCTCTCCCCTCCCACTCAGATTATAGAATCTATCACAGCATGCTCTTCCCTCTCTCCTCTCCCACTGAGATTATAGAATCTATCACAGCATGCTCTTCCCTCTCTCCCCTCCCACGCAGATTATAGAATCTATCACAGCATGCTCTTCCCTCTCTCCCCTCCCACTCAGATTATAGAATCTATCACAGCATGCTCTTCCCTCTCTCCCCTCCCACTGAGATTATAGAATATATCACAGCATGCTCTTCCCTCTCTCCCCTCCCACTCAGATTATAGAATCTATCACAGCATGCTCTTCCCTCTCTCCTCTCCCACTGAGATTATAGAATCTATCACAGCATGCTCTTCCCTCTCTCCCCTCCCACGCAGATTATAGAATCTATCACAGCATGCTCTTCCCTCTCTCCCCTCCCACTCAGATTATAGAATCTATCACAGCATGCTCTTCCCTCTCTCCCCTCCCACTCATATTAAAGAATCTATCATAGCATTCTCTTCCCTCTCTCCCCTCCCAGTGAGATTATAGAATCTGCCACAGCATGGTCTTCCGTCTCTCCCCTCCCACTCAGATTATAGAATCTATCACAGCATGCTCTATCCTCTCTCCCCTCCCACTCAGATTATAAAATCTATCACAGCATGCTCTTCCCTCTCTCCCCTCCCACTGAGATGATAGAATCTATCACAGCATGCTCTTCCCTCTCTTCCCTCCCACTCAGATTATAGAATCTATCACAGCATGCTCCTCCCTCTCTCCCCTCCTACTGAGATTATAGAATATATCACAGCATGCTCTTCCCTCTCTCCCCTCCCACTGAGATCATAGAATCTATCACAGCATGCTCTTCCCTCTCTCCCCTCCCACTCAGATTATAGAATCTATCACAGCATGCTCTTCCCTCTCTCCCCTCCCACTCAGATAATAGAATCTATCACAGCATGCTCTTCCCTCTCTTCCCTCCCACTCAGATTATAGAATCTATCACAGCATGCTCTTCTCTCTCTCCCCTCCCACTGAGATTATAGAATCATCACAGCATGCTCTTCCCTCTCTCCCCTCCCACTCAGATTATAGAATCTATCACAGCATGCTCTTCCCTCTCTCCCCTCCCACTGAGATTATATAACTATCACAGCATGCTCTTCCCTCTCTCCCCTCCCACTCAGATTGCAGAATCTATCACAGCATGCTCTTCCCTCTCTCCCCTCCCACTGAGATTATAGAATCTATCACAGCATGCTCTTCCCTTTCTCCCCTCCCACTGAGATTATAGAATCTATCACAGCATGCTCTTCCCTCTCTCCCCACCCACTGAGATTATAGAATCTATCACAGCATTCCCTTCCCTCTCTCCCCTCCCACTCAGATTATAGAATCTATCACAGCATGCTCTTCCCTCTCTCCCCTCCCACTCAGATTATAGAATATATCACAGCATGCTCTTCCCTCTCTCCCCTCCCACTCAGATTATAGAATCTGTCACAGCATGCTCTTCCCTCTCTCCTCTCCCACTGAGATTATAGAATCTATCACAGCATGCTCTTCCCTCTCTCCCCTCCCACGCAGATTATAGAATCTATCACAGCATGCTCTTCCCTCTCTCCCCTCCCACTCAGGTTATAGAATCTATCACAGCATGCTCTTCCCTCTCTCCCCTCCCACTCATATTAAAGAATCTATCATAGCATTCTCTTCCCTCTCTCCCCTCCCAGTGAGATTATAGAATCTGCCACAGCATGCTCTTCCCTCTCTCCCCTCCCACTCAGATTATAGAATCTATCACAGCATGCTCTTCCCTCTCTCCCCTCCCACTCAGATTATAAAATCTATCACAGCATGCTCTTCCCTCTCTCCCCTCCCACTGAGATGATAGGATCGATCACAGCATGCTCTTCCCTCTCTTCCCTCCCACTCAGATTATAGAATCTATCACAGCATGCTCTTCCCTCTCTCCCCTCCCACTGAGATTATAGAATCTATCACAGCATGCTCTTCCCTCTCTCCCCTCCCACTGAGATCATAGAATCTATCACAGCATGCTCTTCCCTCTCTCCCCTCCCACTCAGATTATAGAATCTATCACAACATGCTCTTCCCTCTCTCCCCTCCCACTCAGATAATAGAATCTATCACAGCATGCTCTTCCCTCTCTCCCCTCCCACTGAGATGATATAATCTATCACAGCACGCTCTTCCCTCTCTCCCCTCCCACTCAGATTATAGAATCTATCACAGCATGCTCTTCCCTCTCTCCCCTCCCACTCAGATTATAGAATCTATCACAGCATGCTCTTCCCTCTCTCCCCTCCCACTCTGATTATAGAATCTATCACAGCATGCTCTTCCCTCTCTCCACTCCCACTGAGATGATAGAATCTATCACAGCATGCTCTTCCCTCTCTCCCCTCCCACTCAGATTATAGAATCTATCACAGCATGCTCTTCCCTCTCTCCCCTCCCACTCAGATTATAGAATCTATCACAGCATGCTCTTCCCTCTCTCCCCTCCCACTCAGATTATTGAATCTATCACAGCATGCTCTTCCCTCTCTCCCCTCCCACTCAGATTATAGAATCTATCACAGCATGCTCTTCCCTCTCTCCTCTCCAACTCAGATTATTGAATCTATCACAGCATGCTCTTCCCTCTCTCCCCTCCCACTCAGATTATAGAATCTATCACAGCATGCTCTTCCCTCTCTCCCCTCCCACTAAGATTATAGAATCTATCACAGCATGCTCTTCCCTCTCTCCCCTCCCACTGAGATTATAGAATCTATCACAGCATGCTCTTCCCTCTCTCCTCTCCCACTCAGATTATAGAATCTATCACAGCATGCTCTTCCCTCTCTCCTCTCCAACTCAGATTATAGAATCTATCACAGCATGCTCTTCCCTCTCTCCCTTCTCACTGAGATTATAGAATCTATCACAGCATGCTCTTACCTCTCTCCCCTCCCACTCAGATTATAGAATGTATCACAGCATGCTCTTCCCTCTCTCCCCTCCCACTGAGATTATAGAATCTATCACAGCATGCTCTTCCCTACCTCCTCTCCCACTCAGATTATAGAATCTAGCCAAGCATGCTCTTCCCTCTCTCCCCTCCCACTGAGATTATAGAATCTATCACAGCATGCTCTTCCCTCTCTCCCCTCCCACTGAGATTATAGAATCTATCACAGCATGCTTTCCATCTCTCCCCTCCCACTGAGATTATAGAATCTATCACAGCATGCTCTTCCCTCTTTCCCCTCCCACTGAGATTATAGAATCTATCACAGCATGCTCTTCCCTCTCTCCCCTCCCACTGAGATTATAGAATCTATCACAGCATGCTCTTCCCTATCTCCCCTCCCACTCAGATTATAGAATCTAGCCAAGCATGCTCTTCCCTCTCTCCCCTCCCACTGAGATTATAGAATCTATTACAGCATGCTCTTCCCTCTCTCCCCTCCCACTGAGATTATAGAATCTATCACAGCATGCTTTCCATCTCTCCCCTCCCACTCAGATTATAGAATCTATCACAGTTTGCTCTTCCCTCTCTCCCCTCCCACTGAGATTATAGAATCTATCACAGCATGCTCTTCATTCTCTCCCCTCCCACTGAGATTATAGAATCTATCACAGCATGCTCTTCCCTCTCTCCCCTCCCACTCAGATTATAGAATCTATCACAGCATGCTCTTCCGTCTCTCCTCTCCCACTGAGATTATCGAATCTATCACAGCATGCTCTTCCCTCTCTCCTCTCCCACTCAGATTATATAATCTATCACAGCATGCTCTTCCCTCTCTCCCCTCCCACTGAGATTATAGAATTCTATCACAGCATGCTCTTCCCTCTCTCCCCTCCCACTGAGATTATAGAATCTATCACAGCATGCTCTTCCCTCTCTCCCCTCCCACTGAGATTATCGAATCGATCACAGCATGCTCTTCCCTCTCTCCCCTCCCACTGAGATTATAGAATCTATCACAGCATGCTCTTCCCTCTCTCCCCTCCCACTCAGATTATAGAATCTATCACAGCATGCTCTTCCCTCTCTCCGCTCCCACTCAGATTATAGAATCTATCACAGCATGCTCTTCGCTCTCTCCTCTCCTACTGAGATTATAGAATCTATCACAACATGCTCTTCCCTCTCTCCCCTCCCACTCAGATTATAGAATCTATCACAGCATGCTCTTCCCTCTCTCCCCTCCCACTCAGATTATAGAATCTATCACAGCATGCTCTTCCCTCTCTCCCCTCCCACTCAGATTATAGAACCTATCACAGAATGCTCTTCCCTCTCTCCCCTCCCACTCAGATTATAGAATCTATCACAGCATGCTCTTCCCTCTCTCCCTTCCCACTGAGATTATAGAATCTATCACAGCATGCTCTTTCCTCTCTACCCTCCCACTGAGATTATAGAATCTATCACAGCATGCTCTTCCCTCTCTCCCCTCCCACTGAGATTATGGAATCTATCACAGCATGCTCTTCCCTCTCTCCCCTCCCACTGAGATTGTAGAATCTATCACAGCATGCTCTTCCCTCTCTCACCTCCCACTGAGATTATAGAATCTATCACAGCATGCTCTTCCCTCTCTCCCCTCCCACGCAGATTATGGAATCTATCATAGCATGCTCTTCCCTCTCTCCCTTCCCACTCATATTATAGAATCTATCACAGCGCGCTCTTCCCTCTCTTCCCACCCACTTAGATTATAGAATCTATCACAGAATGCTCTTCCCCCTCTTCCCTCCCACTCAGATTATAGAATCTATCACAGCATGCTCTTCCCTCTCTCCCCTCCCACTCAGATTATAGAATCTATCACAGCATGCTCTTCCCTCTCTCCCCTCCCACTCAGATTATAGAATCTATCACAGCATGCTCTTCCCTCTCTCCCCTCCCACTCAGATTATAAAATCTATCACAGCATGCTCTTCCCTCTCTCCCCTCCCACTCAGATTATAGAATCTATCACAGCATGCTCTTCCCTCTCTCCTCTCCCACTCAGATAATAGAATCTATCACAGCATGCTCTTCCCTCTCTCCCCTCCCAATGAGATTATAGAATCTATCACAGCATGCTCTTCCCTCTCTCCCCTCCCACTGAGATTATAGAATCTATCACAGCATGCTCTTCCCTCTCTCCCCTCCCACTCAGATTATAGTATCTATCACAGCATGCTCTTCCCTCTCTCCTCTCCCACCGAGATTATAGAATCTATCACAGCATGCTCTTCCCTCTCTCCCCTCCCACTGAGATTATAGAATCTATCACAGCATGATCTTCCCTCTCTCCCCTCCCACTCAGATTATAGAATCTATCACAGCATGCTCTTCCCTCTCTCCCTTCCCACTGAGATTATAGAATCTATCGCAGCATTCTCTTCCCTCTCTCCCCTCCCACTGAGATTATAGAATCTATCACAGCATGCTCTTCCCTCTCGCCCCTCCCACTGAGATTATAGAATCTATCAGAGCATGCTCGTCCCTCTCTCCCCTCCCACTGAGATTATAGAATCTATCACAGCATGCTCTTCCCTCTCTCCCCTCCCACTCAGATTATAGAATCTATCACAGCATGCTCTTCCCTCTCTCCCCTCCCACTCAGATTATAGAATCTATCACAGCATGCTCTTCCCTCTCTCCCCTCCCACTGAGATTATAGATTCTATCACAGCATGCTCTTCCCTCTCTCCCCTCCCACTCAGATTATAGAATCTATCACAGCCTTCTCTTCCCTCTCTCCCCTCCCACTGAGATTATAGAATCTATCACAGCATGCTCTTCCCTCTCTCCCCTCCCACTCAGATTATAGAATCTATCACAGCATGCTCTTCCCTCTCTCCCCTCCCACTCAGATTATAGAATCTATCACAGCATGCTCTTCCCTCTCTCCCCTCCCTATGAGATTATAGAATCTACCACAGAATGCTCTTCCCTCTCTACCCTCCCACTCAGATTATAGAATCTATCACAGCATGCTCTTCCCTCTCTCCCCTCCCACTGAGATTATAGAACCTATCACAGCATGCTCTTCCCTCTCTCCCCTCCCACTCAGATTATAGAATCTATCACAGCATGCTCTTCCCTCTCTCCCCTCCCACTGAGATTATAGAATCTATCACAGCATGCTCTTCCCTCTCTCCCCTCCCACTGAGATTATAGGATCGATCACAGCATGCTCTTCCCTCTCTCCCCTCCCACTCATATTAAAGAATCTATCATAGCATTCTCTTCCCTCTCTCCCCTCCCACTGAGATTATAGAATCTATCACAGCATGCTCTTCCCTCTCTCCCCTCCCACTGAGATTATAGAAGCTATCACAGCATGCTCTTCCCTCTCTCCCCTCCCACTCAGATTATAAAATCTATCACAGCATGCTCTTCCCTCTCTCCCCTCCCACTGAGATGATAGAATCTATCACAGCATGCTGTTCCCTCTCTCCCCTCCCACTCAGATTATAGAATCTATCACAGCATGCTCTTCCCTCTCTCCCCTCCCACTCAGATTATAGAATCTATCACAGCATGCTCTTCCCTCTCTCCCCTCCCACTCAGATTATAGAATCTATCACAGCATGCTGTTCCCTCTCTCCCCTCCCACTCAGATTATAGAATCTATCACAGCATGCTCTTCACTCTCTCCCCTCCCACTCAGATTATAGAATCTATCACAGCATGCTCTTCCCTCTCTCCCCTCCCACTCAGATTCTAGAATCTATCACAGCATGCTCTTCCCTCTCTCCCCTCCCACTCAGATTATAGAATCCATCACAGCATGCTCTTCCCTCTCTCCCCTCCCACTGAGATTTTAGAATCTATCACAGCATGCTCTTCCCTCTCTCCCCTCCCACTCAGATTATAGAATCTATCACAGCATGCTCTTCCCCCTCTCCCCTCCCACTGAGATTATAGAATCTATCACAGCATGCTCTTCCCTCTCTCCCCTCCCACTGAGATTATAGAATCTATCACAGCATGCTCTTCCCTCTCTCCCCTCCCAATCAGATTATAGAATCTATCACAGCATGCTCTTCCCTCTCTCCTCTCCCACTGAGATTATAGAATCTATCACAGCATGCTCTTCCCTCTCTCCCCTCCCACTCAGATTATAGAATCTACCACAGAATGCTCTTCCCTCTCTCCCCTCCCACTGAGATTATAGAATCTATCACAGCATGCTCTTCCCTCTCTCCCCTCCCACTGAGATTATAGAATCTATCACAGCATGCTCTTCCCTCTCTACCCTCCCACTCAGATTATAGAATCTATCACAGCATGCTCTTCCCTCTCTCCCCTCCCACTGAGATTATAGAATCTATCACAGCATGCTCTTCCCTCTCTCCCCTCCCACGCAGATTATAGAATCTATCACAGCATGCTCTTCCCTCTCACCCATCCCACTGAGATTATAGAATCTATCACAGCATGCTCTTCACTCTCTCCCCTCCCACTGAGATTATAGAATCTATCACAGCATGCTCTTCCCTCTCTCCCCTCCCACTCAGATTCTAGAATCTATCACAGCATGCTCTTCACTCTCTCCCCTCCCACTGAGATTATAGAATCTATCACAGCATGCTCTTCCCTCTCTCCCCTCCCACTCAGATTCTAGAATCTATCACAGCATGCTCTTCCCTCTCTCCCCTCCCACTCAGATTATAGAATCTATCACAGCATGCTCTTCCCTCTCTCCCCTCCCACTGAGATTATAGAATCTATCACAGCATGCTCTTCCCTCTCTCCCCTCCCACTCAGATTCTAGAATCTATCACAGCATGCTCTTCCCTCTCTCCCCTCCCACTCAGATTATAGAATCTATCACAGCATGCTCTTCCCTCTCTCCCCTCCCACTGAGATTATAGAATCTATCACAGCATGCTCTTCCCTCTCTCCCCTCCCACTGAGATTATAGAATCTATCACAGCATGCTCTTCCCTCTCTCCCCTCCCACTGAGATTATAGAATCTATCACAGCATGCTCTTCCCTCTCTCCCCTCCCACTGAGATTATAGAATCTATCACAGCATGCTCTTCCCTCTCTCCCCTCCCACTCAGATTATAGAATCTATCACAGCATGCTCTTCCCTCTCTCCTCTCCCACTGAGATTATAGAATCTATCAAAGCATGCTCTTCCCTCTCTCCCCTCCCACTCAGATTATAGAATCTATCACAGCATGCTCTTCCCTCTCTCCTCTCCCACTGAGATTATAGAATCTATCACAGCATGCTCTTCCCTCTCTCCTCTCCCACTCAGATTATAGAATCTATCACAGCATGCTCTTCCCTCTCTCCCCTCCCACTCAGATTATAGAATCTATCACAGCATGCTCTTCCCTCTCTCCCCTCCCACTCAGATTATAGAATCTATCACAGCATGCTCTTCCCTCTCTCCCCTCCCACTGAGATTATAGAATCTATCACAGCATTCTCTTCCCTCTCTCCCCTCCCACTGAGATTATAGAATCTATCACAGCATGCTCTTCCCTCTCGCCCCTCCCACTGAGATTATAGAATCTATCACAGCATGCTCTTCCCTCTCTCCCCTCCCACTCAGATTATAGAATCTATCACAGCATGCTCTTCCCTCTCTCCCCTCACACTCAGATTATAGAATCTATCACAGCATGCTCTTCCCACTCTACCCTCCCACTCAGATTATAGAATCTATCACAGCATTCTCTTCCCTCTCTCCCCTCCCACTGAGATTATAGAATCTATCACAGCATGCTCTTCCCTCTCTCCCCTCACACTCAGATTATAGAATCTATCACAGCATGCTCTTCCCTCTCTCCCCTCCCACTGAGATTATAGAATCTATCAGAGCATGCTCTTCCCTCTCTCCCCTCCCACTGAGATTATAGAATCTACCACAGAATGCTCTTCCCTCTCTCCCCTCCCACTGAGATTATAGAATCTATCACAGCATGCTCTTCCCTCTCTCCCCTCCCACTCAGATTATAGAATCTATCACAGCATGCTCTTCCCTCTCTACCCTCCCACTCAGATTATAGAATCTATCACAGCATGCTCTTCCCTCTCTCCCCTCCCACTGAGATTATAGAACCTATCACAGCATGCTCTTCACTCTCTCCCCTCCCACGCAGATTATAGAATCTATCACAGCATGCTCTTCCCTCTCTCCCCTCCCACTGAGATTATAGAATCTATCACAGCATGCTCTTCCCTCTCTCCCCTCCCACTGAGATTATAGGATCGATCACAGCATGCTCTTCCCTCTCTCCCCTCCCACTCATATTAAAGAATCTATCATAGCATTCTCTTCCCTCTCTCCCCTCCCACTGAGATTATAGAATCTATCACAGCATGCTCTTCCCTCTCTCCCCTCCCACTGAGATTATAGAAGCTATCACAGCATGCTCTTCCCTCTCTCCCCTCCCACTCAGATTATAAAATCTATCACAGCATGCTCTTCCCTCTCTCCCCTCCCACTGAGATGATAGAATCTATCACAGCATGCTGTTCCCTCTCTCCCCTCCCACTCAGATTATAGAATCTATCACAGCATGCTCTTCCCTCTCTCCCCTCCCACTCAGATTATAGAATCTATCACAGCATGCTCTTCCCTCTCTCCCCTCCCACTCAGATTATAAAATCTATCACAGCATGCTCTTCCCTCTCTCCCCTCCCACTCAGATTATAGAATCTATCACAGCATGCTCTTCACTCTCTCCCCTCCCACTCAGATTATAGAATCTATCACAGCATGCTCTTCCCTCTCTCCCCTCCCACTCAGATTCTAGAATCTATCACAGCATGCTCTTCCCTCTCTCCCCTCCCACTCAGATTATAGAATCCATCACAGCATGCTCTTCCCTCTCTCCCCTCCCACTGAGATTTTAGAATCTATCACAGCATGCTCTTCCCTCTCTCCCCTCCCACTCAGATTATAGAATCTATCACAGCATGCTCTTCCCCCTCTCCCCTCCCACTGAGATTATAGAATCTATCACAGCATGCTCTTCCCTCTCTCCCCTCCCACTCAGATTATAGAATCTATCACAGCATGCTCTTCCCTCTCTCCCCTCCCAATCAGATTATAGAATCTATCAAAGCATGCTCTTCCCTCTCTCCTCTCCCACTGAGATTATAGAATCTATCACAGCATGCTCTTCCCTCTCTCCCCTCCCACTCAGATTATAGAATCTACCACAGAATGCTCTTCCCTCTCTCCCCTACCACTGAGATTATAGAATCTATCACAGCATGCTCTTCCCTCTCTCCCCTCCCACTGAGATTATAGAATCTATCACAGCATGCTCTTCCCTCTCTACCCTCCCACTCAGATTATAGAATCTATCACAGCATGCTCTTCCCTCTCTCCCCTCCCACTGAGATTATAGAATCTATCACAGCATGCTCTTCCCTCTCTCCCCTCCCACGCAGATTATAGAATCTATCACAGCATGCTCTTCCCTCTCTCCCCTCCCACTGAGATTATAGAATCTATCACAGCATGCTCTTCCCTCTCTCCCCTCCCACTCAGATTATAGGATCGATCACAGCATGCTCTTCCCTCTCTCCCCTCCCACTCATATTAAAGAATCTATCATAGCATTCTCTTCCCTCTCTCCCCTCCCACTGAGATTATAGAATCTATCACAGCATGCTCTTCCCTCTCCCCTCCCACTGAGATTATAGAATCTATCACAGCATGCTCTTCCCTCTCTCCCCTCCCACTCAGATTATAAAATCTATCACAGCATGCTCTTCCCTCTCTCCCCTCCCACTCAGATTATAGAATCTATCACAGCATGCTCTTCCCTCTCTCCCCTCCCACTCAGATTATAGAATCTATCACAGCATGCTCTTCCCTCTCTCCCCTCCACTCAGATTATAGAATCTATCACAGCATGCTCTTCACTCTCTCCCCTCCCACTGAGATTATAGAATCTATCACAGCATGCTCTTCCCTCTCTCCCCTCCCACTCAGATTCTAGAATCTATCACAGCATGCTCTTCCCTCTCTCCCCTCCCACTCAGATTATAGAATCTATCACAGCATGCTCTTCCCTCTCTCCCCTCCCACTGAGATTATAGAATCTATCACAGCATGCTCTTCCCTCTCTCCCCTCCCACTGAGATTATAGAATCTATCACAGCATGCTCTTCCCTCTCTCCCCTCCCACTGAGATTATAGAATCTATCACAGCATGCTCTTCCCTCTCTCCCCTCCCACTGAGATTATAGAATCTATCACAGCATGCTCTTCCCTCTCTCCCCTCCCACTCAGATTATAGAATCTATCACAGCATGCTCTTCCCTCTCTCCTCTCCCACTGAGATTATAGAATCTATCACAGCATGCTCTTCCCTCTCTCCCCTCCCACTCAGATTATAGAATCTATCACAGCATGCTCTTCCCTCTCTCCTCTCCCACTGAGATTATAGAATCTATCACAGCATGCTCTTCCCTCTCTCCCCTCCCACTCAGATTATAGAATCTATCACAGCATGCTCTTCCCTCTCTCCCCTCCCACTCAGATTATAGAATCTATCACAGCATGCTCTTCCCTCTCTCCCCTCCCACTCAGATTATAGAATCTATCACAGCATGCTCTTCCCTCTCTCCCCTCCCACTGAGATTATAGAATCTATCACAGCATGCTCTTCACTCTCTCCCCTCCCACTGAGATTATAGAATCTATCACAGCATGCTCTTCCCTCTCTCCCCTCCCACTCAGATTATACAATCTATCACAGCATGCTCTTCCCTCTCTCCTCTCCCACTGAGATTATAGAATCTATCACAGCATGCTCTTCCCTCTCTCCCCTCCCACTGAGATTATAGAATCTATCACAGCATGATCTTCCCTCTCTCCCCTCCCACTCAGATTATAGAATCTATCACAGCATGCTCTTCCCTCTCTCCCCTCCCACTGAGATTATAGAATCTATCACAGCATTCTCTTCCCTCTCTCCCCTCCCACTGAGATTATAGAATCTATCACAGCATGCTCTTCCCTCTCGCCCCTCCCACTGAGATTATAGAATCTATCACAGCATGCTCTTCCCTCTCTCCCCTCCCACTGAGATTATAGAATCTATCACAGCATGCTCTTCCCTCTCTCCCCTCCCACTCAGATTATAGAATCTATCACAGCATGCTCTTCCCTCTCTCCCCTCCCACTCAGATTATAGAATCTATCACAGCATGCTCTTCCCTCTCTCCCCTCACACTCAGATTATAGAATCTATCACAGCATGCTCTTCCCTCTCTCCCCTCCCACTCATAGAATCTATCACAGCATGCTCTTCCCTCTCTCCCCTCCCACTGAGATTATAGAATCTATCACAGCATGCTCTTCCCTCTCTCCCCTCACACTCAGATTATAGAATCTATCACAGCATGCTCTTCCCTCTCTCCCCTCCCACTGAGATTATAGAATCTATCAGAGCATGCTCTTCCCTCTCTCCCCTCCCACTGAGATTATAGAATCTACCACAGAATGCTCTTCCCTCTCTCCCCTCCCACTGAGATTATAGAATCTATCACAGCATGCTCTTCCCTCTCTCCCCTCCCACTCAGATTATAGGATCGATCACAGCATGCTCTTCCCTCTCTCCCCTCCCACTCATCTTAAAGAATCTATCATAGCATTCTCTTTCCTCTCTCCCCTCCCACTGAGATTATAGAATCTATCACAGCATGCTCTTCCCTCTCTCCCCTCCCACTGAGATTATAGAATCTATCACAGCATGCTCTTCCCTCTCTCCCCTCCCACTCAGATTATAAAATCTATCACAGCATGCTCTTCCCTCTCTCCCCTCCCACTGAGATGATAGAATCTATCACAGCATGCTCTTCCCTCTCTCCCCTCCCACTCAGATTATAGAATCTATCACAGCATGCTCTTCCCTCTCTCCCCTCTCACTCAGATTATAGAATCTATCACAGCATGCTCTTCCCTCTCTCCCCTCCCACTCAGATTATAGAATCTATCACAGCATGCTCTTCCCTCTCTCCCCTCCCACTCAGATTATAGAATCTATCACAGCATGCTCTTCACTCTCTCCCCTCCCACTGAGATTATAGAATCTATCACAGCATGCTCTTCCCTCTCTCCCCTCCCACTCAGATTCTAGAATCTATCACAGCATGCTCTTCCCTCTCTCCCCTCCCACTCAGATTATAGAATCTATCACAGCATGCTCTTCCCTCTCTCCCCTCCCACTGAGATTATAGAATCTATCACAGCATGCTCTTCCCTCTCTCCCCTCCCACTCAGATTATAGAATCTATCACAGCATGCTCTTCACCCTCTCCCCTCCCACTGAGATTATAGAATCTATCACAGCATGCTCTTCCCTCTCTCCTCTCCCACTGAGATTATAGAATCTATCACAGCATGCTCTTCCCTCTCTCCCCTCCCACTCAGATTATAGAATCTACCACAGAATGCTCTTCCCTCTCTCCCCTCCCACTGAGATTATACAATCTATCACAGCATGCTCTTCCCTCTCTCCCCTCCCACTCAGATTATAGAATCTATCACAGCATGCTCTTCCCTCTCTACACTCCCACTCAGATTATAGAATCTATCACAGCATGCTCTTCCCTCTCTCCCCTCCCGTTGAGATTATAGAATCTATCACAGCATGCTCTTCCCTCTCTCCCCTCCCACGCAGATTATAGAATCTATCACAGCATGCTCTTCCCTCTCTCCCCTCCCACTCAGATTATAGGATCGATCACAGCATGCTTTTCCCTCTCTCCCCTCCCACTCATATTAAAGAATCTATCATAGCATTCTCTTCCCTCTCTCCCCTCCCACTGAGATTATAGAATCTATCACAGCATGCTCTTCCTTCTCTCCCCTCCCACTGAGATTATAGAATCTATCACAGCATGCTCTTCCCTCTCTCCCCTCCCACTCAGATTATAAAATCTATCACAGCATGCTCTTCCCTCTCTCCCCTCCCACTGAGATGATAGAATCTATCACACCATGCTCTTCCCTCTCTCCCCTCCCACTCAGATTATAGAATCTATCACAGCATGCTCTTCCCTCTCTCCCCTCCCACTCAGATTATAGAATCTATCACAGCATGCTCTTCCCTCTCTCCCCTCCCACTCAGATTATAGAATCTATCACAGCATGCTCTTCCCTCTCTCCCCTCCCACTCAGATTCTAGAATCTATCACAGCATGCTCTTCACTCTCTCCCCTCCCACTGAGATTATAGAATCTATCACAGCATGCTCTTCCCTCTCTCCCCTCCCACTCAGATTCTAGAATCTATCACAGCATGCTCTTCCCTCTCTCCCCTCCCACTCAGATTATAGAATCTATCACAGCATGCTCTTCCCTCTCTCCCCTCCCACTGAGATTATAGAATCTATCACAGCATGCTCTTCCCTCTCTCCCCTCCCACTGAGATTATAGAATCTATCACAGCATGCTCTTCCCTCTCTCCCCTCCCACTCAGATTATAGAATCTATCACAGCATGCTCTTCCCTCTCTCCTCTCCCACTGAGATTATAGAATCTATCACAGCATGCTCTTCCCTCTCTCCCCTCCCACTCAGATTATAGAATCTATCACAGCATGCTCTTCCCTCTCTCCCCTCCCACTCAGATTATAGAATCTATCACAGCATGCTCTTCCCTCTCTCCCCTCCCACTGAGATTCTAGAATCTATCACAGCATGCTCTTCCCTCTCTCCCCTCCCACTCAGATTATAGAATCTATCACAGCATGCTCTTCCCTCTCTCCTCTCCCACTGAGATTATAGAATCTATCACAGCATGCTCTTCCCTCTCTCCCCTCCCACTGAGATTATAGAATCTATCACAGCATGCTCTTCCCTCTCTCCCCTCCCACTCAGATGATAGAATCTATCACACCATGCTCTTCCCTCTCTCCCCTCCCACTCAGATTATAGAATCTATCACAGCATGCTCTTCCCTCTCTCCCCTCCCACTCAGATTATAGAATCTATCACAGCATGCTCTTCCCTCTCTCCCCTCCCACTCAGATTATAGAATCTATCACAGCATGCTCTTCCCTCTCTCCCCTCCCACTCAGATTCTAGAATCTATCACAGCATGCTCTTCACTCTCTCCCCTCCCACTGAGATTATAGAATCTATCACAGCATGCTCTTCCCTCTCTCCCCTCCCACTCAGATTCTAGAATCTATCACAGCATGCTCTTCCCTCTCTCCCCTCCCACTCAGATTATAGAATCTATCACAGCATGCTCTTCCCTCTCTCCCCTCCCACTGAGATTATAGAATCTATCACAGCATGCTCTTCCCTCTCTCCCCTCCCACTGAGATTATAGAATCTATCACAGCATGCTCTTCCCTCTCTCCCCTCCCACTCAGATTATAGAATCTATCACAGCATGCTCTTCCCTCTCTCCTCTCCCACTGAGATTATAGAATCTATCACAGCATGCTCTTCCCTCTCTCCCCTCCCACTCAGATTATAGAATCTATCACAGCATGCTCTTCCCTCTCTCCCCTCCCACTCAGATTATAGAATCTATCACAGCATGCTCTTCCCTCTCTCCCCTCCCACTGAGATTCTAGAATCTATCACAGCATGCTCTTCCCTCTCTCCCCTCCCACTCAGATTATAGAATCTATCACAGCATGCTCTTCCCTCTCTCCTCTCCCACTGAGATTATAGAATCTATCACAGCATGCTCTTCCCTCTCTCCCCTCCCACTGAGATTATAGAATCTATCACAGCATGATCTTCCCTCTCTCCCCTCCCACTCAGATTATAGAATCTATCACAGCATGCTCTTCCCTCTCGCCCCTCCCACTGAGATTATAGAATCTATCACAGCATGCTCTTCCCTCTCTCCCCTCCCACTGAGATTATAGAATCTATCACAGCATGCTCTTCCCTCTCTCCCCTCCCACTCAGATTATAGAATCTATCACAGCATGCTCTTCCCTCTCTCCCCTCCCACTCAGATTATAGAATCTATCACAGCATGCTCTTCCCTCTCTCCCCTCCCACTGAGATTCTAGAATCTATCACAGCATGCTCTTCCCTCTCTCCCCTCCCACTCAGATTATAGAATCTATCACAGCATGCTCTTCCCTCTCTCCTCTCCCACTGAGATTATAGAATCTATCACAGCATGCTCTTCCCTCTCTCCCCTCCCACTGAGATTATAGAATCTATCACAGCATGATCTTCCCTCTCTCCCCTCCCACTCAGATTATAGAATCTATCACAGCATGCTCTTCCCTCTCTCCCCTCCCACTGAGATTATAGAATCTATCACAGCATTCTCTTCCCTCTCTCCCCTCCCACTGAGATTATAGAATCTATCACAGCATGCTCTTCCCTCTCGCCCCTCCCACTGAGATTATAGAATCTATCACAGCATGCTCTTCCCTCTCTCCCCTCACACTGAGATTATAGAATCTATCACAGCATGCTCTTCCCTCTCTCCCCTCCCACTCAGATTATAGGATCGATCACAGCATGCTCTTCCCTCTCTCCCCTCCCACTCATATTAAAGAATGTATCATAGCATTCTCTTCCCTCTCTCCCCTCCCACTGAGATTATAGAATCTATCACAGCATGCTCTTCCCTCTCTCCCCTCCCACTGAGATTATAGAATCTATCACAGCATGCTCTTCCCTCTCTCCCCTCCCACACAGATTATAAAATCTATCACAGCATGCTCTTCCCTCTCTCCCCTCCCACTGAGATGATAGAATCTATCACAGCATGCTCTTCTCTCTCTCCCCTCCCACTGAGATTATAGAATCTATCACAGCATGCTCTTCCCTCTCTCCCCTCTCACTGAGATTATAGAATCTATCACAGCATGCTCTTCCCTCTCTCCCCTCCCACTCAGATTATAGAATCTATCACAGCATGCTCTTCCCTCTCTCCCCTCCCACTCAGATTATAGAATCTATCACAGCATGCTCTTCCCTCTCTCCCCTCCCACTGAGATTATAGAATCTATCACAGCATGCTCTTCCCTCTCTCCCCTCCCACTCAGATTATAGAATCTATCACAGCATGCTCTTCCCTCTCTCCCCTCCCACTCAGATTATAGAATCTATCACAGCATGCTCTTCCCTCTCTCCCCTCCCACTCAGATTATAGAATCTATCACAGCATGCTCTTCCCTCTCTCCCCTCCCACTCAGATTATAGAATCTATCACAGCATGCTCTTCCCTCTCTCCCCTCCCACTGAGATTATAGAATCTATCACAGCATGCTCTTCCCTCTCTCCCCTCACACTCAGATTATAGAATCTATCACAGCATGCTCTTCCCTCTCTCCCCTCCCACTGAGATTATAGAATCTATCAGAGCATGCTCTTCCCTCTCTCCCCTCCCACTGAGATTATAGAATCTACCACAGAATGCTCTTCCCTCTCTCCCCTCCCACTGAGATTATAGAATCTATCACAGCATGCTCTTCCCTCTCTCCCCTCCCACTCAGATTATAGAATCTATCACAGCATGCTCTTCCCTCTCTACGCTCCCACTCAGATTATAGAATCTATCACAGCATGCTCTTCCCTCTCTCCCCTCCCACTGAGATTATAGAATCTATCACAGCATGCTCTTCCCTCTCTCCCCTCCCACGCAGATTATAGAATCTATCACAGCATGCTCTTCCCTCTCTCCCCTCACACTGAGATTATAGAATCTATCACAGCATGCTCTTCCCTCTCTCCCCTCGCACTCAGATTATAGGATCGATCACAGCATGCTCTTCCCTCTCTCCCCTCCCACTCATATTAAAGAATGTATCATAGCATTCTCTTCCCTCTCTCCCCTCCCACTGAGATTATAGAATCTATCACAGCATGCTCTTCCCTCTCTCCCCTCCCACTCAGATTATAGAATCTATCACAGCATGCTCTTCCCTCTCTCCCCTCCCACTCAGATTATAGAATCTATCACAGCATGCTCTTCCCTCTCTCCCCTCCCACTCAGATTATAGAATCTATCACAGCATGCTCTTCCCTCTCTCCCCTCCCACTCAGATTATAGAATCTATCACAGCATGCTCTTCCCTCTCTCCCCTCCCACTGAGATTATAGAATCTATCACAGCATGCTCTTCCCTCTCTCCCCTCACACTCAGATTATAGAATCTATCACAGCATGCTCTTCCCTCTCTCCCCTCACACTCAGATTATAGAATCTATCACAGCATGCTCTTCCCTCTCTCCCCTCCCACCGAGATTATAGAATCTATCAGAGCATGCTCTTCTCTCTCTCCCCTCCCACTGAGATTATAGAATCTATCACAGCATGCTCTTCCCTCTCTCCCCTCCCACTGAGATTATAGAATTAATCACAGCATGCTCTTCCCTCTCTCCCCTCCCACTCAGATTATAGAATCTATAACAGCATGCTCTTCCCTCTCTCCCCTCCCACTCAGATTACAGAATCTATCACAGCATGCTCTTCCCTCTCTCCCCTCCCACTCAGATTATAGAATCTATCACAGCATGCTCTTCCCTCTCTCCCCTCCCACTCATATTAAAGAATCTATCATAGCATTTTCTTCCCTCTCTCCCCTCCCACTGAGATTATAGAATCTATCACAGCATGCTCTTCCCTCTCTCCTCTCCCACTCAGATTATAGAATCTATCACAGCATGCTCTTCCCTCTCTCCCCTCCCACTCAGATTATAAAATCTATCACAGCATGCGCTTCCCTCTCTCCCCTCCCACTCAGATTATAGAATCTATCACAGCATGCTCTTCCCTCTCTCCCCTCCCACTGAGATTAAAGAATCTATCACAGTATGCTCTTCCCTCTCTCCCCTCCCACTGAGATTATAGAATCTATCACAGCATGCTCTTCCCTCTCTCCCCTCCCACTGAGATTATAGAATCTATCACAGCATGCTCTTCCCTCTCTCCCCTCCCACTCAGATTATAGAATCTATCACAGCATGCTCTTCACTCTCTCCCCTCCCACTCAGATTATAGAATCTATCACAGCATGCTCTTCCCTCTCTCCCCTCCCACTGATTTTATAGAATCTATCACAGCATGCTCTTCCCTCTCTCCCCTCCCACTGAGATTATAGAATCTATCACAGCATGCTCTTCCCTCTCTCCCCTCCCACTGAGATTATAGAATCTATCACAGCATGCTCTTCCCTCTCTCCCCTCCCACTCAGATTATAGAATCTATCACAGCATGCTCTTCCCTCTCTCCTCTCCCACTGAGATTATAGAATCTATCACAGCATGCTCTTCCCTCTCTCCCCTCTCACTGAGATTTTGAATCTATCACAGCATGCTCTTCCCTCTCTCCCCTCCCACTGAGATTATAGAATCTATCACAGCATGCTCTTCCCTCTCTCCCCTCCCACTGAGATTATAGAATCTATCACAGCATGCTCTTCCCTCTCTCCCCTCCCACTCAGATTATAAAATCTATCACAGCATGCGCTTCCCTCTCTCCCCTCCCACTCAGATTATAAAATCTATCACAGCATGCTCTTCCCTCTCTCCCCCCGCACTCAGATTATAGAATCTATCACAGCATGCTCTTCCCTCTCTCCCCTCCCACTCAGATTATAAAATCTATCACAGCATGCTCTTCCCTCTCTCCCCCCCACTGAGATGATAGAATCTATCACAGCATGCTCTTCCCTCTCTCCCCTCCCACTCAGATTATAGAATCTATCACAGCATGCTCTTCCCTCTCTCCCCTCCCACTCAGATTATAGAATCTATCACAGCATGCTCTTCCCTCTCTCCCCTCCCACTCAGTTTATAGAATCTATCACAGCATGCTCTTCCCTCTCTCCCCTCCCACTCAGATTATAAAATCTATCACAGCATGCTCTTCCCTCTCTCCCCTCCCACTGAGATGATAGAATCTATCACAGCATGCTCTTCCCTCTCTCCCCTCCCACTCAGATTATAGAATCTATCACAGCATGCTCTTCCCTCTCTCCCCTCCCACTGAGATTATAGAATCTATCACAGCATGCTCTTCCCTCTCTCCCCTCCCACTGAGATTATAGAATCTATCACAGCATGCTCTTCCCTCTCTCCCCTCCCACTGAGATTAAAGAATCTATCACAGTATGCTCTTCCCTCTCTCCCCTCCCACTGAGATTATAGAATCTATCACAGCATGCTCTTCCCTCTCTCCCCTCCCACTGAGATTATAGAATCTATCACAGCATGCTCTTCCCTCTCTCCCCTCCCACTCAGATTATAGAATCTATCACAGCATGCTCTTCACTCTCTCCCCTCCCACTCAGATTATAGAATCTATCACAGCATGCTCTTCCCTCTCTCCCCTCCCACTGAGATTATAGAATCTATCACAGCATGCTCTTCCCTCTCTCCCCTCCCACTGAGATTATAGAATCTATCACAGCATGCTCTTCCCTCTCTCCCCTCCCACTGAGATTATACAATCTATCACAGCATGCTCTTCCCTCTCTCCCCTCCCACTCAGATTATAGAATCTATCACAGCATGCTCTTCCCTCTCTCCTCTCCCACTGAGATTATAGAATCTATCACAGCATGCTCTTCCCTCTCTCCCCTCTCACTGAGATTATAGAATCTATCACAGCATGCTCTTCCCTCTCTCCCCTCCCACTGAGATTATAGAATCTATCACAGCATGCTCTTCCCTCTCTCCCCTCCCACTGAGATTATAGAATCTATCACAGCATGCTCTTCCCTCTCTCCCCTCCCACTCAGATTATAGAATCTATCACAGCATGCTCTTCCCTCTCTCCCCTCCCACTCATATTATAGAATCTATTACAGCAAGCTCTTCCCTCTTTCCTCTCCCACTGAGATTATAGAATCTATCACAGCATGCTCTTCCCTCTCTCCCCTCCCACTCAGATTATAAAATCTATCACAGCATGCTCTTCCCTCTCTCCCCTCCCACTGAGATTATAGAATCTATCACAGCATGCTCTTCCCTCTCTACTCTCCCACTCAGATTATAGAATCTATCACAGCATGCTCTTCCCTCTCTCCCCTCCCACTCAGATTATAGAATCTATCACAGCATGCTCTTCCCTCTCTCCTCTCCCACTCAGATTATAGAATCTATCAGCATGCTCTTCCCTCTCTCCCCTCCCACTCAGATTATAGAATCTATCACAGCATGCTCTTCCCTCTCTCCCCTCCCACTCAGATTATAGAATCTATCACAGCATGCTCTTCCCTCTCTCCCCTACCACTCAGATTATAGAATCTATCACAGCATGCTCTTAACTCTCTCCTCTCCCACTCAGATTATAGAATCTATCACAGCATGCTCTTCCCTCTCTCCCCTCCCACTCAGATTATAGAATCTATCACAGCATGCTCTTCCCTCTCTCCCCTCCCACTCAGATTATAGAATCTATCACAGCATGCTCTTCCCTCTCTCCCCTCCCACTCAGATTATAGAATCTATCACAGCATGCTCTTCCCTCTCTCCCCTCCCACTCAGATTATAGAATCTATCACAGCATGCTCTTCCCTCTCTCCTCTCCCACTGAGATTATAGAATCTATCACAGCATGCTCTTCCCTCTCTCCCCTCCCACTCAGATTATAGAATCTATCACAGCATGCTCTTCCCTCTCTCCCCTCCCACTGAGATTATAGAATCTATCACAGCATGCTCTTCCCTCTCTCCCCTCCCACTCAGATTACAGAATCTATCACAGCATGCTCTTCCTTCTCTCCCCTCCCACTGAGATTATAGAATCTATCACAGCATGCTCTTCCCTCTCTCCCCTCCCACTCAGATTATAGAATCTATCACAGCATGCTCTTCCCTCTCTCCCCTCCCACTCAGATTATAGAATATATCACAGCATGCTCTTCCCTCTCTCCCCTCCCACTCAGATTATAGAATCTATCACAGCATGCTCTTCCCTCTCTCCTCTCCCACTGAGATTATAGAATCGATCACAGCATGCTCTTCCCTCTCTCCCCTCCCACTGAGATTATAGAATCTATCACAGCATGCTCTTCCCTCTCTCCCCTCCCACTCAGATTATAGAATCTATCACAGCATGCTCTTTCCTCTCTCCCCTCCCACTCAGATTATAGAATCTATCACAGCATGCTCTTCCCTCTCTCCCCTCCCACTCAGATTATAGAATCTATCACAGCATGCTCTTCCCTCTCTCCCCTCCCACTGAGATTATAGAATCTATCACAGCATGCTCTTCCCTCTCTCCCCTCACACTCAGATTATAGAATCTATCACAGCATGCTCTTCCCTCTCTCCCCTCACACTCAGATTATAGAATGTATCACAGCATGCTCTTCCCTCTCTCCCCTCCCACCGAGATTATAGAATCTATCAGAGCATGCTCTTCTCTCTCTCCCCTCCCACTGAGATTATAGAATCTATCACAGCATGCTCTTCCCTCTCTCCCCTCCCACTGAGATTATAGAATCTATCACAGCATGCTCTTCCCTCTCTCCCCTCCCACTCAGATTATAGAATCGATCACAGCATGCTCTTCCCTCTCTCCCCTCCCACTCAGATTACAGAATCTATCACAGCATGCTCTTCCCTCTCACCCCTCCCACTCAGATTATATAATCTATCACAGCATGCTCTTCCCTCCCTCCCCTCCCACTCATATTAAAGAATCTATCATAGCATTTTCTTCCCTCTCTCCCCTCCCACTGAGATTATAGAATCTATCACAGCATGCTCTTCCCTCTCTCCCCTCCCACTCAGATTATAGAATCTATCACAGCATGCTCTTCCCTCTCTCCCCTCTCACTGAGATTTTGAATCTATCACAGCATGCTCTTCCCTCTCTCCCCTCCCACTGAGATTATAGAATCTATCACAGCATGCTCTTCCCTCTCTCCCCTCCCACTGAGATTATACAATCTATCACAGCATGCTCTTCCCTCTCTCCCCTCCCACTCAGATTATAGAATCTATCACAGCATGCTCTTCCCTCTCTCCTCTCCCACTGAGATTATAGAATCTATCACAGCATGCTCTTCCCTCTCTCCCCTCTCACTGAGATTATAGAATCTATCACAGCATGCTCTTCCCTCTCTCCCCTCCCACTGAGATTATAGAATCTATCACAGCATGCTCTTCCCTCTCTCCCCTCCCACTGAGATTATAGAATCTATCACAGCATGCTCTTCCCTCTCTCCCCTCCCACTCAGATTATAGAATCTATCACAGCATGCTCTTCCCTCTCTCCCCTCCCACTCATATTATAGAATCTATTACAGCAAGCTCTTCCCTCTTTCCTCTCCCACTGAGATTATAGAATCTATCACAGCATGCTCTTCCCTCTCTCCCCTCCCACTCAGATTATAAAATCTATCACAGCATGCTCTTCCCTCTCTCCCCTCCCACTGAGATTATAGAATCTATCACAGCATGCTCTTCCCTCTCTACTCTCCCACTCAGATTATAGAATCTATCACAGCATGCTCTTCCCTCTCTCCCCTCCCACTCAGATTATAGAATCTATCACAGCATGCTCTTCCCTCTCTCCTCTCCCACTCAGATTATAGAATCTATCAGCATGCTCTTCCCTCTCTCCCCTCCCACTCAGATTATAGAATCTATCACAGCATGCTCTTCCCTCTCTCCCCTCCCACTCAGATTATAGAATCTATCACAGCATGCTCTTCCCTCTCTCCCCTACCACTCAGATTATAGAATCTATCACAGCATGCTCTTAACTCTCTCCTCTCCCACTCAGATTATAGAATCTATCACAGCATGCTCTTCCCTCTCTCCCCTCCCACTCAGATTATAGAATCTATCACAGCATGCTCTTCCCTCTCTCCCCTCCCACTCAGATTATAGAATCTGTCACAGCATGCTCTTCCCTCTCTCCCCTCCCACTCAGATTATAGAATCTATCACAGCATGCTCTTCCCTCTCTCCCCTCCCACTCAGATTATAGAATCTATCACAGCATGCTCTTCCCTCTCTCCTCTCCCACTGAGATTATAGAATCTATCACAGCATGCTCTTCCCTCTCTCCCCTCCCACTCAGATTATAGAATCTATCACAGCATGCTCTTCCCTCTCTCCCCTCCCACTGAGATTATAGAATCTATCACAGCATGCTCTTCCCTCTCTCCCCTCCCACTCAGATTACAGAATCTATCACAGCATGCTCTTCCTTCTCTCCCCTCCCACTGAGATTATAGAATCTATCACAGCATGCTCTTCCCTCTCTCCCCTCCCACTCATATTATAGAATCTATCACAGCATGCTCTTCCCTCTCTCCCCTCCCACTCAGATTATAGAATATATCACAGCATGCTCTTCCCTCTCTCCCCTCCCACTCAGATTATAGAATCTATCACAGCATGCTCTTCCCTCTCTCCTCTCCCACTGAGATTATAGAATCGATCACAGCATGCTCTTCCCTCTCTCCCCTCCCACTGAGATTATAGAATCTATCACAGCATGCTCTTCCCTCTCTCCCCTCCCACTCAGATTATAGAATCTATCACAGCATGCTCTTTCCTCTCTCCCCTCCCACTCAGATTATAGAATCTATCACAGCATGCTCTTCCCTCTCTCCCCTCCCACTCAGATTATAGAATCTATCACAGCATGCTCTTCCCTCTCTCCCCTCCCACTGAGATTATAGAATCTATCACAGCATGCTCTTCCCTCTCTCCCCTCACACTCAGATTATAGAATCTATCACAGCATGCTCTTCCCTCTCTCCCCTCACACTCAGATTATAGAATGTATCACAGCATGCTCTTCCCTCTCTCCCCTCCCACCGAGATTATAGAATCTATCAGAGCATGCTCTTCTCTCTCTCCCCTCCCACTGAGATTATAGAATCTATCACAGCATGCTCTTCCCTCTCTCCCCTCCCACTGAGATTATAGAATCTATCACAGCATGCTCTTCCCTCTCTCCCCTCCCACTCAGATTATAGAATCGATCACAGCATGCTCTTCCCTCTCTCCCCTCCCACTCAGATTACAGAATCTATCACAGCATGCTCTTCCCTCTCACCCCTCCCACTCAGATTATATAATCTATCACAGCATGCTCTTCCCTCCCTCCCCTCCCACTCATATTAAAGAATCTATCATAGCATTTTCTTCCCTCTCTCCCCTCCCACTGAGATTATAGAATCTATCACAGCATGCTCTTCCCTCTCTCCCCTCCCACTCAGATTATAGAATCTATCACAGCATGCTCTTCCCTCTCTCCCCTCTCACTGAGATTTTGAATCTATCACAGCATGCTCTTCCCTCTCTCCCCTCCCACTGAGATTATAGAATCTATCACAGCATGCTCTTCCCTCTCTCCCCTCCCACTGAGATTATAGAATCTATCACAGCATGCTCTTCCCTCTCTCCCCTCCCACTCAGATTATAAAATCTATCACAGCATGCGCTTCCCTCTCTCCCCTCCCACTCAGATTATAAAATCTATCACAGCATGCTCTTCCCTCTCTCCCCCCGCACTCAGATTATAGAATCTATCACAGCATGCTCTTCCCTCTCTCCCCTCCCACTCAGATTATAAAATCTATCACAGCATGCTCTTCCCTCTCTCCCCCCCACTGAGATGATAGAATCTATCACAGCATGCTCTTCCCTCTCTCCCCTCCCACTCAGATTATAGAATCTATCACAGCATGCTCTTCCCTCTCTCCCCTCCCACTCAGATTATAGAATCTATCACAGCATGCTCTTCCCTCTCTCCCCTCCCACTCAGATTATAGAATCTATCACAGCATGCTCTTCCCTCTCTCCCCTCCCACTCAGGTTATAGAATCTATCACAGCATGCTCTTCCCTCTCTCCCCTCCCACTCAGATTATAAAATCTATCACAGCATGCTCTTCCCTCTCTCCCCTCCCACTGAGATGATAGAATCTATCACAGCATGCTCTTCCCTCTCTCCCCTCCCACTCAGATTATAGAATCTATCACAGCATGCTCTTCCCTCTCTCCCCTCCCACTGAGATTATAGAATCTATCACAGCATGCTCTTCCCTCTCTCCCCTCCCACTGAGATTATAGAATCTATCACAGCATGCTCTTCCCTCTCTCCCCTCCCACTGAGATTAAAGAATCTATCACAGTATGCTCTTCCCTCTCTCCCCTCCCACTGAGATTATAGAATCTATCACAGCATGCTCTTCCCTCTCTCCCCTCCCACTGAGATTATAGAATCTAACACAGCATGCTCTTCCCTCTCTCCCCTCCCACTCAGATTATAGAATCTATCACAGCATGCTCTTCACTCTCTCCCCTCCCACTCAGATTATAGAATCTATCACAGCATGCTCTTCCCTCTCTCCCCTCCCACTGAGATTATAGAATCTATCACAGCATGCTCTTCCCTCTCTCCCCTCCCACTGAGATTATAGAATCTATCACAGCATGCTCTTCCCTCTCTCCCCTCCCACTGAGATTATAGAATCTATCACAGCATGCTCTTCCCTCTCTCCCCTCCCACTCAGATTATAGAATCTATCACAGCATGCTCTTCCCTCTCTCCTCTCCCACTGAGGTTATAGAATCTATCACAGCATGCTCTTCCCTCTCTCCCCTCTCACTGAGATTATAGAATCTATCACAGCATGCTCTTCCCTCTCTCCCCTCCCACTGAGATTATAGAATCTATCACAGCATGCTCTTCCCTCTCTCCCCTCCCACTGAGATTATAGAATCTATCACAGCATGCTCTTCCCTCTCTCCCCTCCCACTCAGATTATAGAATCTATCACAGCATTCTCTTCCCTCTCTCCCCTCCCACTCATATTATAGAATCTATTACAGCAAGCTCTTCCCTCTTTCCTCTCCCACTGAGATTATAGAATCTATCACAGCATGCTCTTCCCTCTCTCCCCTCCCACTCAGATTATAAAATCTATCACAGCATGCTCTTCCCTCTCTCCCCTCCCACTGAGATTATAGAATCTATCACAGCATGCTCTTCCCTCTCTACTCTCCCACTCAGATTATAGAATCTATCACAGCATGCTCTTCCCTCTCTCCCCTCCCACTCAGATTATAGAATCTATCACAGCATGCTCTTCCCTCTCTCCCCTCCCACTCAGATTATAGAATCTATCACAGCATGCTCTTCCCTCTCTCCCCTCCCACTCAGATTATAGAATCTATCACAGCATGCTCTTAACTCTCTCCTCTCCCACTCAGATTATAGAATCTATCACAGCATGCTCTTCCCTCTCTCCCCTCCCACTCAGATTATAGAATCTATCACAGCATGCTCTTCCCTCTCTCCCCTCCCACTCAGATTATAGAATCTATCACAGCATGCTCTTCCCTCTCTCCCCTCCCACTCAGATTATAGAATCTATCACAGCATGCTCTTCCCCCTCTCCCCTCCCACTCAGATTATAGAATCTATCACAGCATGCTCTTCCCTCTCTCCTCTCCCACTGAGATTATAGAATCTATCACAGCATGCTCTTCCCTCTCTCCCCTCCCACTCAGATTATAGAATCTATCACAACATGCTCTTCCCTCTGTCCCCTCCCACTGAGATTATAGAATCTATCACAGCATGCTCTTCCCTCTCTCCCCTCCCACTCAGATTACAGAATCTATCACAGCATGCTCTTCCTTCTCTCCCCTCCCACTGAGATTATAGAATCTATCACAGCATGCTCTTCCCTCTCTCCCCTCCCAATGATATTATAGAATCTATCACAGCATGCTCTTCCCTCTCTCCCGTCCCACTGAGATTATAGAATCTATCACAGCATGCTCTTCCCTCTCTCCCCTCCCACTGAGATTATAGAATCTATCACAGCATGCTCTTCCCTCTCTCCCCTCCCACTCAGATTATAGAATCTATCACAGCATGCTCTTCCCTCTCTCCCCTCCCACTCAGATTATAGAATATATCACAGCATGCTCTTCCCTCTCTCCCCTCCCACTCAGATTATAGAATCTATCACAGCATGCTCTTCCCTCTCTCCTCTCCCACTGAGATTATAGAATCGATCACAGCATGCTCTTCCCTCTCTCCCCTCCCACTGAGATTATAGAATCTATCACAGCATGCTCTTCCCTCTCTCCCCTCCCACTCAGATTATAGAATCTATCACAGCATGCTCTTTCCTCTCTCCCCTCCCACTCAGATTATAGAATCTATCACAGCATGCTCTTCCCTCTCTCCCCTCCCACTCAGATTATAGAATCTATCACAGCATGCTCTTCCCTCTCTCCCCTCCCACTGAGATTATAGAATCTATCACAGCATGCTCTTCCCTCTCTCCCCTCACACTCAGATTATAGAATCTATCACAGCATGCTCTTCCCTCTCTCCCCTCACACTCAGATTATAGAATGTATCACAGCATGCTCTTCCCTCTCTCCCCTCCCACCGAGATTATAGAATCTATCAGAGCATGCTCTTCTCTCTCTCCCCTCCCACTGAGATTATAGAATCTATCACAGCATGCTCTTCCCTCTCTCCCCTCCCACTGAGATTATAGAATCTATCACAGCATGCTCTTCCCTCTCTCCCCTCCCACTCAGATTATAGAATCGATCACAGCATGCTCTTCCCTCTCTCCCCTCCCACTCAGATTACAGAATCTATCACAGCATGCTCTTCCCTCTCTCCCCTCCCACTCAGATTATATAATCTATCACAGCATGCTCTTCCCTCCCTCCCCTCCCACTCATATTAAAGAATCTATCATAGCATTTTCTTCCCTCTCTCCCCTCCCACTGAGATTATAGAATCTATCACAGCATGCTCTTCCCTCTCTCCCCTCCCACTCAGATTATAGAATCTATCACAGCATGCTCTTCCCTCTCTCCCCTCCCACTCAGATTATAAAATCTATCACAGCATGCGCTTCCCTCTCTCCCCTCCCACTCAGATTATAAAATCTATCACAGCATGCTCTTCCCTCTCTCCCCCCGCACTCAGATTATAGAATCTATCACAGCATGCTCTTCCCTCTCTCCCCTCCCACTCAGATTATAAAATCTATCACAGCATGCTCTTCCCTCTCTCCCCTCCCACTGAGATGATAGAATCTATCACAGCATGCTCTTCCCTCTCTCCCCTCCCACTCAGATTATAGAATCTATCACAGCATGCTCTTCCCTCTCTCCCCTCCCACTGAGATGATAGAATCTATCACAGCATGCTCTTCCCTCTCTCCCCTCCCACTCAGATTATAGAATCTATCACAGCATGCTCTTCCCTCTCTCCCCTCCCACTCAGATTATAGAATCTATCACAGCATGCTCTTCCCTCTCTCCCCTCCCACTCAGATTATAACATCTATCACAGCATGCTCTTCCCTCTCTCCCCTCCCACTGAGATGATAGAATCTATCACAGCATGCTCTTCACTCTCTCCCCTCCCACTCAGATTATAGAATCTATCACAGCATGCTCTTCCCTCTCTCCCCTCCCACTGAGATTATAGAATCTATCACAGCATGCTCTTCCCTCTCTCCCCTCCCACTGAGATTATAGAATCTATCACAGCATGCTCTTCCCTCTCTCCCCTCCCACTGAGATTAAAGAATCTATCACAGTATGCTCTTCCCTCTCTCCCCTCCCACTGAGATTATAGAATCTATCACAGCATGCTCTTCCCTCTCTCCCCTCCCACTGAGATTATAGAATCTATCACAGCATGCTCTTCCCTCTCTCCCCTCCCACTCAGATTATAGAATCTATCACAGCATGCTCTTCACTCTCTCCCCTCCCACTCAGATTATAGAATCTATCACAGCATGCTCTTCCCTCTCTCCCCTCCCACTGAGATTATATAATCTATCACAGCATGCTCTTCCCTCTCTCCCCTCCCACTCAGATTATAGAATCTATCACAGCATGCTCTTCCCTCTCTCCTCTCCCACTGAGATTATAGAATCTATCACAGCATGCTCTTCCCTCTCTCCCCTCTCACTGAGATTATAGAATCTATCACAGCATGCTCTTCCCTCTCTCCCCTCCCACTGAGATTATAGAATCTATCACAGCATGCTCTTCCCTCTCTCCCCTCCCACTGAGATTATAGAATCTATCACAGCATGCTCTTCCCTCTCTCCCCTCCCACTCAGATTATAGAATCTATCACAGCATGCTCTTCCCTCTCTCCCCTCCCACTGAGATTATAGAATCTATTACAGCAAGCTCTTCCCTCTTTCCTCTCCCACTGAGAATATAGAATCTATCACAGCATGCTCTTCCCTCTCTCCCCTCCCACTCAGATTATAGAATCTATCACAGCATGCTCTTCCCTCTCTCCCCTCCCACTGAGATTATAGAATCTATCACAGCATGCTCTTCCCTCTCTCCTCTCCCACTGAGATTATAGAATCGATCACAGCATGCTCTTCCCTCTCTCCCCTCCCACTGAGATTATAGAATCTATCACAGCATGCTCTTCCCTCTCTCCCCTCCCACTCAGATTATAGAATCTATCACAGCATGCTCTTTCCTCTCTCCCCTCCCACTCAGATTATAGAATCTATCACAGCATGCTCTTCCCTCTCTACTCTCCCACTCAGATTATAGAATCTATCACAGCATGCTCTTCCCTCTCTCCCCTCCCACTCAGATTATAGAATCTATCACAGCATGCTCTTCCCTCTCTCCTCTCCCACTCAGATTATAGAATCTATCAGCATGCTCTTCCCTCTCTCCCCTCCCACTCAGATTATAGAATCTATCACAGCATGCTCTTCCCTCTCTCCCCTCCCACTCAGATTATAGAATCTATCACAGCATGCTCTTCCCTCTCTCCCCTCCCACTCAGATTATAGAATCTATCACAGCATGCTCTTAACTCTCTCCTCTCCCACTCAGATTATAGAATCTATCACAGCATGCTCTTCCCTCTCTCCCCTCCCACTCAGATTATAGAATCTATCACAGCATGCTCTTCCCTCTCTCCCCTCCCACTCAGATTATAGAATCTATCACAGCATGCTCTTCCCTCTCTCCCCTCCCACTCAGATTATAGAATCTATCACAGCATGCTCTTCCCTCTCTCCCCTCCCACTCAGATTATAGAATCTATCACAGCATGCTCTTCCCTCTCTCCTCTCCCACTGAGATTATAGAATCTATCACAGCATGCTCTTCCCTCTCTCCCCTCCCACTCAGATTATAGAATCTATCACAGCATGCTCTTCCCTCTCTCCCCTCCCACTGAGATTATAGAATCTATCACAGCATGCTCTTCCCTCTCTCCCCTCCCACTCAGATTACAGAATCTATCACAGCATGCTCTTCCTTCTCTCCCCTCCCACTGAGATTATAGAATCTATCACAGCATGCTCTTCCCTCTCTCCCCTCCCAATGATATTATAGAATCTATCACAGCATGCTCTTCCCTCTCTCCCCTCCCACTCAGATTATAGAATATATCACAGCATGCTCTTCCCTCTCTCCCCTCCCACTCAGATTATAGAATCTATCACAGCATGCTCTTCCCTCTCTCCTCTCCCACTGAGATTATAGAATCGATCACAGCATGCTCTTCCCTCTCTCCCCTCCCACTGAGATTATAGAATCTATCACAGCATGCTCTTCCCTCTCTCCCCTCCCACTCAGATTATAGAATCTATCACAGCATGCTCTTTCCTCTCTCCCCTCCCACTCAGATTATAGAATCTATCACAGCATGCTCTTCCCTCTCTCCCCTCCCAGTCAGATTATAGAATCTATCACAGCATGCTCTTCCCTCTCTCCCCTCCCACTGAGATTATAGAATCTATCACAGCATGCTCTTCCCTCTCTCCCCTCACACTCAGATTATAGAATCTATCACAGCATGCTCTTCCCTCTCTCCCCTCACACTCAGATTATAGAATCTATCACAGCATGCTCTTCCCTCTCTCCCCTCCCACCGAGATTATAGAATCTATCAGAGCATGCTCTTCTCTCTCTCCCCTCCCACTGAGATTATAGAATCTATCACAGCATGCTCTTCCCTCTCTCCCCTCCCACTGAGATTATAGAATCTATCACAGCATGCTCTTCCCTCTCTCCCCTCCCACTCAGATTATAGAATCGATCACAGCATGCTCTTCCCTCTCTCCCCTCCCACTCAGATTACAGAATCTATCACAGCATGCTCTTCCCTCTCTCCCCTCCCACTCAGATTATATAATCTATCACAGCATGCTCTTCCCTCTCTCCCCTCCCACTCATATTAAAGAATCGATCATAGCATTTTCTTCCCTCTCTCCCCTCCCACTGAGATTATAGAATCTATCACAGCATGCTCTTCCCTCTCTCCCCTCCCACTCAGATTATAGAATCTATCACAGCATGCTCTTCCCTCTCTCCCCTCCCACTCAGATTATAGAATCTATCACAGCATGCTCTTCCCTCTCTCCTCTCCCACTCAGATTATAGAATCTATCACAGCATGCTCTTCCCTCTCTCCTCTCCCACTCAGATTATTGAATCTATCACAGCATGCTCTTCCCTCTCTCCCCCCGCACTCAGATTATAGAATCTATCACAGCATGCTCTTCCCTCTCTCCCCTCCCACTCAGATTATAAAATCTATCACAGCATGCTCTTCCCTCTCTCCCCTCCCACTGAGATGATAGAATCTATCACAGCATGCTCTTCCCTCTCTCCCCTCCCACTCAGATTATAGAATCTATCACAGCATGCTCTTCCCTCTCTCCCCTCCCACTGAGATGATAGAATCTATCACAGCATGCTCTTCCCTCTCTCCCCTCCCACTCAGATTATAGAATCTATCACAGCATGCTCTTCCCTCTCTCCCCTCCCACTCAGATTATAGAATCTATCACAGCATGCTCTTCCCTCTCTCCCCTCCCACTCAGATTATAACATCTATCACAGCATGCTCTTCCCTCTCTCCCCTCCCACTGAGATGATAGAATCTATCACAGCATGCTCTTCCCTCTCTTCCCTCCCACTCAGATTATAGAATCTATCACAGCATGCTCTTCCCTCTCTCCCCTCCCACTGAGATTATAGAATCTATCACAGCATGCTCTTCCCTCTCTCCCCTCCCACTGAGATTATAGAATCTATCACAGCATGCTCTTCCCTCTCTCCCCTCCCACTGAGATTAAAGAATCTATCACAGTATGCTCTTCCCTCTCTCCCCTCCCACTGAGATTATAGAATCTATCACAGCATGCTCTTCCCTCTCTCCCCTCCCACTGAGATTATAGAATCTATCACAGCATGCTCTTCCCTCTCTCCCCTCCCACTCAGATTATAGAATCTATCACAGCATGCTCTTCACTCTCTCCCCTCCCACTCAGATTATAGAATCTATCTCAGCATGCTCTTCCCTCTCTCCCCTCCCACTGAGATTATAGAATCTATCACAGCATGCTCTTCCCTCTCTCCCCTCCCACTGAGATTATAGAATCTATCACAGCATGCTCTTCCCTCTCTCCCCTCCCACTGAGATTATAGAATCTATCACAGCATGCTCTTCCCTCTCTCCCCTCCCACTCAGATTATAGAATCTATCACAGCATGCTCTTCCCTCTCTCCTCTCCCACTGAGATTATAGAATCTATCACAGCATGCTCTTCCCTCTCTCCCCTCTCACTGAGATTATAGAATCTATCACAGCATGCTCTTCCCTCTCTCCCCTCCCACTGAGATTATAGAATCTATCACAGCATGCTCTTCCCTCTCTCCCCTCCCACTGAGATTATAGAATCTATCACAGCATGCTCTTCCCTCTCTCCCCTCCCACTCAGATTATAGAATCTATCACAGCATGCTCTTCCCTCTCTCCCCTCCCACTGAGATTATAGAATCTATTACAGCAAGCTCTTCCCTCTTTCCTCTCCCACTGAGATTATAGAATCTATCACAGCATGCTCTTCCCTCTCTCCCCTCCCACTCAGATTATAGAATCTATCACACCATGCTCTTCCCTCTCTCCCCTCCCACTGAGATTATAGAATCTATCACAGCATGCTCTTCCCTCTCTCCTCTCCCACTGAGATTATAGAATCGATCACAGCATGCTCTTCCCTCTCTCCCCTCCCACTGAGATTATAGAATCTATCACAGCATGCTCTTCCCTCTCTCCCCTCCCACTGAGATTGTAGAATCTATCACAGCATGCTCTTCCCTCTCTCCCCTCCCACTCAGATTATAGAATCTATCACAGCATGCTCTTCCCTCTCTCCCCTCCCACTCAGATTATAAAATCTATCACAGCATGCTCTTCCCTCTCTCCCCTCCCACTGAGATTATAGAATCTATCACAGCATGCTCTTCCCTCTGTACTCTCCCACTCAGATTATAGAATCTATCACAGCATGCTCTTCCCTCTCTCCCTTCCCACTCAGATTATAGAATCTATCACAGCATGCTCTTCCCTCTCTCCTCTCCCACTCAGATTATAGAATCTATCACAGCATGCTCTTCCCTCTCTCCCCTCCCACTCAGATTATAGAATCTATCACAGCATGCTCTTCCCTCTCTCCCCTCCCACTCAGATTATCGAATCTATCACAGCATGCTCTTCCCTCTCTCCCCTCCCACTCAGATTATAGAATCTATCACAGCATGCTCTTAACTCTCTCCTCTCCCACTCAGATTATAGAATCTATCACAGCATGCTCTTCCCTCTCTCCCCTCCCACTCAGATTATAGAATCTATCACAGCATGCTCTTCCCTCTCTCCCCTCCCACTCAGATTATAGAATCTATCACAGCATGCTCTTCCCTCTCTCCCCTCCCACTCAGATTATAGAATCTATCACAGCATGCTCTTCCCTCTCTCCTCTCCCACTGAGATTATAGAATCTATCACAGCATGCTCTTCCCTCTCTCCCCTCCCACTGAGATTATAGAATCTATCACAGCATGCTCTTCCCTCTCTCCCCTCCCACTCAGATTACAGAATCTATCACAGCATGCTCTTCCTTCTCTCCCCTCCCACTGAGATTATAGAATCTATCACAGCATGCTCTTCCCTCCCTCCCCTCCCAATGAAATTATAGAATCTATCACAGCATGCTCTTCCCTCTCTCCCCTCCCACTGAGATTGTAGAATCTATCACAGCATGCTCTTCCCTCTCTCCCCTCCCACTCAGATTATAGAATCTATCACAGCATGCTCTTCCCTCTCTCCCCTCCCACTCAGATTATAAAATCTATCACAGCATGCTCTTCCCTCTCTCCCCTCCCACTGAGATTATAGAATCTATCACAGCATGCTCTTCCCTCTGTACTCTCCCACTCAGATTATAGAATCTATCACAGCATGCTCTTCCCTCTCTCCCTTCCCACTCAGATTATAGAATCTATCACAGCATGCTCTTCCCTCTCTCCTCTCCCACTCAGATTATAGAATCTATCACAGCATGCTCTTCCCTCTCTCCCCTCCCACTCAGATTATAGAATCTATCACAGCATGCTCTTCCCTCTCTCCCCTCCCACTCAGATTATCGAATCTATCACAGCATGCTCTTCCCTCTCTCCCCTCCCACTCAGATTATAGAATCTATCACAGCATGCTCTTAACTCTCTCCTCTCCCACTCAGATTATAGAATCTATCACAGCATGCTCTTCCCTCTCTCCCCTCCCACTCAGATTATAGAATCTATCACAGCATGCTCTTCCCTCTCTCCCCTCCCACTCAGATTATAGAATCTATCACAGCATGCTCTTCCCTCTCTCCCCTCCCACTCAGATTATAGAATCTATCACAGCATGCTCTTCCCTCTCTCCTCTCCCACTGAGATTATAGAATCTATCACAGCATGCTCTTCCCTCTCTCCCCTCCCACTGAGATTATAGAATCTATCACAGCATGCTCTTCCCTCTCTCCCCTCCCACTCAGATTACAGAATCTATCACAGCATGCTCTTCCTTCTCTCCCCTCCCACTGAGATTATAGAATCTATCACAGCATGCTCTTCCCTCCCTCCCCTCCCAATGAAATTATAGAATCTATCACAGCATGCTCTTCCCTCTCTCCCCTCCCACTGAGATTATAGAATCTATCACAGCATGCTCTTCCCTCTCTCCCCTCCCACTGAGATTATAGAATCTATCACAGCATGCTCTTCCCTCCCTCCCCTCCCAATGAAATTATAGAATCTATCACAGCATGCTCTTCCCTCCCTCCCCTCCCAATGAAATTATAGAATCTATCACAGCATGCTCTTCCCTCTCTCCCCTCCCACTGACATTATAGAATCTATCACAGCATGCTCTTCCCTCTCTCCCCTCCCACGCAGATTATAGAATCTATCACAGCATGCTCTTCCCTCTCTCCCCTCCCAATGATATTATAGAATCTATCACAGCATGCTCTTCCCTCTCTCCCCTCCCACTCAGATTATAGAATCTATCACAGCATGCTCTTCCCTCTCTCCTCTCCCACTGAGATTATAGAATCTATCACAGCATGCTCTTCCCTCTCTCCCCTCCCAATCAGATTATAGAATCTATCACAGCATGCTCTTCCCTCTCTCCCCTCCCACTGAGATTATAGAATCTATCACAGCATGCTCTTCCCTCTCTCCCCTCCCACTCAGATTACAGAATCTATCACAGCATGCTCTTCCTTCTCTCCCCTCCCACTGAGATTATAGAATCTATCACAGCATGCTCTTCCCTCTCTCCCCTCCCAATGATATTATAGAATCTATCACAGCATGCTCTTCCCTCTCTCCCCTCCCACTGAGATTATAGAATCTATCACAGCATGCTCTTCCCTCTCTCCCCTCCCACTGAGATTATAGAATCTATCACAGCATGCTCTTCCCTCTCTCCCCTCCCACTCAGATTATAGAATCTATCACAGCATGCTCTTCCCTCTCTCCCCTCCCACTCAGATTATAGAATATATCACAGCATGCTCTTCCCTCTCTCCCCTCCCACTCAGATTATAGAATCTATCACAGCATGCGCTTCCCTCTCTCCTCTCCCACTGAGATTATAGAATCGATCACAGCATGCTCTTCCATCTCTCCCCTCCCACTCAGATTATAGAATCTATCACAGCATGCTCTTCCCTCTCTCCCCTCCCACTGAGATTATAGAATCTATCACAGCATGCTCTTCCCTCTCTCCCCTCCCACTCAGATTATAGAATCTATCACAGCATGCTCTTCCCTCTCTCCCCTCCCACTCAGATAATAGAATATATCACAGCATGCTCTTCCCTCTCTCCCCTCACACTGAGATTATAGAATCTATCACAGCATGCTCTTCCCTCTCTCCCCTCCCACGCAGATTATAGACTCTATCACAGCATGCTCTTCCCTCTCTTCCCTCCCACTGAGATTATAGAATCTATCACAGCATGCTCTTCCCTCTCTCCCCTCCCACTCAGATTATAGAATCTATCACAGCATGCTCTTCCCTCTCTCCCCTCCCACTCATATTAAAGAATCTATCATAGCATTCTCTTCCCTCTCTCCCCTCCCACTGAGATTATAGAATCTATCACAGCATGCTCTTCCCTCTCTCCCCTCCCACTGAGATGATAGAATCTATCACAGCATGCTCTTCCCTCTCTCCCCTCCCACTCAGATTATAGAATCTATCACAGCATGCTCTTCCCTCTCTCCCCTCCCACTGAGATTATAGAATCTATCACAGCATGCTCTTCCCTCTCTCCCCTCCCACTGAGATTATAGAATCTATCACAGCATGCTCTTCCCTCTCTCCCCTCCCACTCAGATTATAGAATCTATCACAGCATGCTCTTCCCTCTCTCCACTCCCACTCAGATTATAGAATCTATCACAGCATGCTCTTCCCTCTCTCCCCTCCCACTGAGATTATAGAATCTATCACAGCATGCTCTTCCCTCTCTACCCTCCCACTGAGATTATAGAATCTATCACAGCATGTTCTTCCCTCTCTCCCCTCCCACTGAGATTATAGAATCCATCACAGCATTCTCTTCCCTCTCTCCCCTCCCACTCAGATTATAGAATCTATCACAGCATGCTCTTCCCTCTCTCCCCTCCCACTCAGATGATAGAATCTATCACAGCATGCTCTTCCCTCTCTCCCCTCCCACTCAGATTATAGAATCTATCACAGCATGCTCTTCCCTCTCTCCCCTCCCACTGAGATTATAGAATCTATTACAGCAAGCTCTTCCCTCTTTCCTCTCCCACTGAGATTATAGAATCTATCACAGCATGCTCTTCCCTCTCTCCCCTCCCACTCAGATTATAAAATCTATCACAGCATGCTCTTCCCTCTCTCCCCTCCCACTGAGATTATAGAATCTATCACAGCATGCTCTTCCCTCTCTACTCTCCCACTCAGATTATAGAATCTATCACAGCATGCTCTTCCCTCTCTCCCCTCCCACTCAGATTATAGAATCTATCACAGCATGCTCTTCCCTCTCTCCTCTCCCACTCAGATTATAGAATCTATCACAGCATGCTCTTCCCTCTCTCCCCTCCCACTCAGATTATAGAATCTATCACAGCATGCTCTTCCCTCTCTCCCCTCCCACTCAGATTATAGAATCTATCACAGCATGCTCTTCCCTCTCTCCCCTCCCACTCAGATTATAGAATCTATCACAGCATGCTCTTAACTCTCTCCTCTCCCACTCAGATTATAGAATCTATCACAGCATGCTCTTCCCTCTCTCCCCTCCCACTCAGATTATAGAATCTATCACAGCATGCTCTTCCCTCTCTCCCCTCCCACTCAGATTATAGAATCTATCACAGCATGCTCTTCCCTCTCTCCCCTCCCACTCAGATTATAGAATCTATCACAGCATGCTCTTCCCTCTCTCCCCTCCCACTCAGATTATAGAATCTATCACAGCATGCTCTTCCCTCTCTCCTCTCCCACTGAGATTATAGAATCTATCACAGCATGCTCTTCCCTCTCTCCCCTCCCACTCAGATTATAGAATCTATCACAGCATGCTCTTCCCTCTCTCCCCTCCCACTGAGATTATAGAATCTATCACAGCATGCTCTTCCCTCTCTCCCCTCCCACTCAGATTACAGAATCTATCACAGCATGCTCTTCCTTCTCTCCCCTCCCACTGAGATTATAGAATCTATCACAGCATGCTCTTCCCTCTCTCCCCTCCCAATGATATTATAGAATCTATCACAGCATGCTCTTCCCTCTCTCCCCTCCCACTGAGATTATAGAATCTATCACATCATGCTCTTCCCTCTCTCCCCTCCCACTGAGATTATAGAATCTATCACAGCATGCTCTTCCCTCTCTCCCCTCCCACTCAGATTATAGAATCTATCACAGCATGCTCTTCCCTCTCTCCCCTCCCACTCAGATTATAGAATATATCACAGCATGCTCTTCCCTCTCTCCCCTCCCACTCAGATTATAGAATCTATCACAGCATGCTCTTCCCTCTCTCCTCTCCCACTGAGATTATAGAATCGATCACAGCATGCTCTTCCATCTCTCCCCTCCCACTCAGATTATAGAATCTATCACAGCATGCTCTTCCCTCTCTCCCCTCCCACTGAGATTATAGAATCTATCACAGCATGCTCTTCCCTCTCTCCCCTCCCACTCAGATTATAGAATCTATCACAGCATGCTCTTCCCTCTCTCCCCTCCCACTCAGATAATAGAATATATCACAGCATGCTCTTCCCTCTCTCCCCTCACACTGAGATTATAGAATCTATCACAGCATGCTCTTCCCTCTCTCCCCTCCCACGCAGATTATAGAATCTATCACAGCATGCTCTTCCCTCTCTCCCCTCCCACTGAGATTATAGAATCTATCACAGCATGCTCTTCCCTCTCTCCCCTCCCACTCAGATTATAGAATCTATCACAGCATGCTCTTCCCTCTCTCCCCTCCCACTCAGATTATAGAATCTATCACAGCATGCTCTTCCCTCTCTCCCCTCCCACTCAGATTATAGAATCTATCACAGCATGCTCTTCCCTCTCTCCCCTCCCACTCAGATTATAGAATCTATCACAGCATGCTCTTCCCTCTCTCCCCTCCCACTGAGATTATAAAATCTATCACAGCATGCTCTTCCCTCTCTCCCCTCCCACTGAGATTATAGAATCTATCACAGCATGCTCTTCCCTCTCTCCCCTCCCACTGAGATTAAAGAATCTATCACAGTATGCTCTTCCCTCTCTCCCCTCCCACTGAGATTATAGAATCTATCACAGCATGCTCTTCCCTCTCTACCCTCCCACTGAGATTATAGAATCTATCACAGCATGCTCTTCCCTCTCTCCCCTCCCACTCAGATTATAGAATCTATCACAGCATGCTCTTCACTCTCTCCCCTCCCACTCAGATTATAGAATCTATCACAGCATGCTCTTCCCTCTCTCCCCTCCCACTGAGATTATAGAATCTATCACAGCATGCTCTTCCCTCTCTCCCCTCCCACTGAGATTATAGAATCTATCACAGCATGCTCTTCCCTCCCTCCCCTCCCACTGAGATTATAGAATCTATCACAGCATGCTCTTCCCTCTCTCCCCTCCCACTCAGATTATAGAATCTATCACAGCATGCTCTTCCCTCTCTCCTCTCCCACTGAGATTATAGAATCTATCACAGCATGCTCTTCCCTCTCTCCCCTCTCACTGAGATTATAGAATCTATCACAGCATGCTCTTCCCTCTCTCCCCTCCCACTGAGATTATAGAATCTATCACAGCATGCTCTTCCCTCTCTCCCCTCCCACTGAGATTATAGAATCTATCACAGCATGCTCTTCCCTCTCTCCCCTCCCACTCAGATTATAGAATCTATCACAGCATGCTCTTCCCTCTCTCCCCTCCCACTGAGATTATAGAATCTATTACAGCAAGCTCTTCCCTCTTTCCTCTCCCACTGAGATTATAGAATCTATCACAGCATGCTCTTCCCTCTCTCCCCTCCCACTCAGATTATAAAATCTATCACAGCATGCTCTTCCCTCTCTCCCCTCCCACTGAGATTATAGAATCTATCACAGCATGCTCTTCCCTCTCTACTCTCCCACTCAGATTATAGAATCTATCACAGCATGCTCTTCCCTCTCTCCCCTCCCACACAGATTATAGAATCTATCACAGCATGCTCTTCCCTCTCTCCTCTCACACTCAGATTATAGAATCTATCACAGCATGCTCTTCCCTCTCTCCCCTCCCACTCAGATTATAGAATCTATCACAGCATGCTCTTCCCTCTCTCCCCTCCCACTCAGATTATAGAATCTATCACAGCATGCTCTTCCCTCTCTCCCCTCCCACTCAGATTATAGAATCTATCACAGCATGCTCTTAACTCTCTCCTCTCCCACTCAGATTATAGAATCTATCACAGCATGCTCTTCCCTCTCTCCCCTCCCACTCAGATTATAGAATCTATCACAGCATGCTCTTCCCTCTCTCCCCTCCCACTCAGATTATAGAATCTATCACAGCATGCTCTTCCCTCTCTCCCCTCCCACTCAGATTATAGAATCTATCACAGCATGCTCTTCCCTCTCTCCTCTCCCACTGAGATTATAGAATCTATCACAGCATGCTCTTCCCTCTCTCCCCTCCCACTCAGATTATAGAATCTATCACAGCATGATCTTCCCTCTCTCCCCTCCCACTGAGATTATAGAATCTATCACAGCATGCTCTTCCCTCTCTCCCCTCCCACTCAGATTACAGAATCTATCACAGCATGCTCTTCCTTCTCTCCCCTCCCACTGAGATTATAGAATCTATCACAGCATGCTCTTCCCTCTCTCCCCTCCCACTGAGATTATAGAATCTATCACAGCATGCTCTTCCCTCTCTCCCCTCCCACTGAGATTATAGAATCTATCACAGCATGCTCTTCCCTCCCTCCCCTCCCACTGAGATTATAGAATCTATCACAGCATGCTCTTCCCTCTCTCCCCTCCCACTCAGATTATAGAATCTATCACAGCATGCTCTTCCCTCTCTCCTCTCCCACTGAGATTATAGAATCTATCACAGCATGCTCTTCCCTCTCTCCCCTCTCACTGAGATTATAGAATCTATCACAGCATGCTCTTCCCTCTCTCCCCTCCCACTGAGATTATAGAATCTATCACAGCATGCTCTTCCCTCTCTCCCCTCCCACTGAGATTATAGAATCTATCACAGCATGCTCTTCCCTCTCTCCCCTCCCACTCAGATTATAGAATCTATCACAGCATGCTCTTCCCTCTCTCCCCTCCCACTGAGATTATAGAATCTATTACAGCAAGCTCTTCCCTCTTTCCTCTCCCACTGAGATTATAGAATCTATCACAGCATGCTCTTCCCTCTCTCCCCTCCCACTCAGATTATAAAATCTATCACAGCATGCTCTTCCCTCTCTCCCCTCCCACTGAGATTATAGAATCTATCACAGCATGCTCTTCCCTCTCTACTCTCCCACTCAGATTATAGAATCTATCACAGCATGCTCTTCCCTCTCTCCCCTCCCACACAGATTATAGAATCTATCACAGCATGCTCTTCCCTCTCTCCTCTCACACTCAGATTATAGAATCTATCACAGCATGCTCTTCCCTCTCTCCCCTCCCACTCAGATTATAGAATCTATCACAGCATGCTCTTCCCTCTCTCCCCTCCCACTCAGATTATAGAATCTATCACAGCATGCTCTTCCCTCTCTCCCCTCCCACTCAGATTATAGAATCTATCACAGCATGCTCTTAACTCTCTCCTCTCCCACTCAGATTATAGAATCTATCACAGCATGCTCTTCCCTCTCTCCCCTCCCACTCAGATTATAGAATCTATCACAGCATGCTCTTCCCTCTCTCCCCTCCCACTCAGATTATAGAATCTATCACAGCATGCTCTTCCCTCTCTCCCCTCCCACTCAGATTATAGAATCTATCACAGCATGCTCTTCCCTCTCTCCTCTCCCACTGAGATTATAGAATCTATCACAGCATGCTCTTCCCTCTCTCCCCTCCCACTCAGATTATAGAATCTATCACAGCATGATCTTCCCTCTCTCCCCTCCCACTGAGATTATAGAATCTATCACAGCATGCTCTTCCCTCTCTCCCCTCCCACTCAGATTACAGAATCTATCACAGCATGCTCTTCCTTCTCTCCCCTCCCACTGAGATTATAGAATCTATCACAGCATGCTCTTCCCTCTCTCCCCTCCCAATGATATTATAGAATCTATCACAGCATGCTCTTCCCTCTCTCCCCTCCCACTGAGATTATAGAATCTATCACAGCATGCTCTTCCCTCTCTCCCCTCCCACTGAGATTATAGAATCTATCACAGCATGCTCTTCCCTCTCTCCCCTCCCACTCAGATTATAGAATCTATCACAGCATGCTCTTCCCTCTCTCCCCTCCCACTCAGATTATAGAATATATCACAGCATGCTCTTCCCTCTCTCCCCTCCCACTCAGATTATAGAATCTATCACAGCATGCGCTTCCCTCTCTCCTCTCCCACTGAGATTATAGAATCGATCACAGCATGCTCTTCCATCTCTCCCCTCCCACTCAGATTATAGAATCTATCACAGCATGCTCTTCCCTCTCTCCCCTCCCACTGAGATTATAGAATCTATCACAGCATGCTCTTCCCTCTCTCCCCTCCCACTGAGATTATAGAATCTATCACAGCATGCTCTTCCCTCTCTCCCCTCCCACTCAGATTATAGAATCTATCATAGCATGTTCATCCCTCTCTCCCCTCCCACTCATATTAAAGAATCTATCATAGCATTCTCTTCCCTCTCTCCCCTCCCACTGAGATTATAGAATCTATCACAGCATGCTCTTCCCTCTCTCCCCTCCCACTGAGATGATAGAATCTATCACAGCATGCTCTTCCCTCTCTCCCCTCCCACTCAGATTATAGAATCTATCACAGCATGCTCTTCCCTCTCTCCCCTCCCACTGAGATTATAGAATCTATCACAGCATGCTCTTCCCTCTCTCCCCTCCCACTGAGATTATAGAATCTATCACAGCATGCTCTTCCCTCTCTCCCCTCCCACTCAGATTATAGAATCTATCACAGCATGCTCTTCCCTCTCTCCACTCCCACTCAGATTATAGAATCTATCACAGCATGCTCTTCCCTCTCTCCCCTCCCACTGAGATTATAGAATCTATCACAGCATGCTCTTCCCTCTCTACCCTCCCACTGAGATTATAGAATCTATCACAGCATGTTCTTCCCTCTCTCCCCTCCCACTGAGATTATAGAATCCATCACAGCATGCTCTTCCCTCTCTCCCCTCCCACTCAGATTATAGAATCTATCACAGCATGCTCTTCCCTCTCTCCCCTCCCACTGAGATGATAGAATCTATCACAGCATGCTCTTCCCTCTCTCCCCTCCCACTCAGATTATAGAATCTATCACAGCATGCTCTTCCCTCTCTCCCCTCCCACTGAGATTATAGAATCTATTACAGCAAGCTCTTCCCTCTTTCCTCTCCCACTGAGATTATAGAATGTATCACAGCATGCTCTTCCCTCTCTCCCCTCCCACTCAGATTATAAAATCTATCACAGCATGCTCTTCCCTCTCTCCCCTCCCACTGAGATTATAGAATCTATCACAGCATGCTCTTCCCTCTCTACTCTCCCACTCAGATTATAGAATCTATCACAGCATGCTCTTCCCTCTCTCCCCTCCCACTCAGATTATAGAATCTATCACAGCATGCTCTTCCCTCTCTCCTCTCCCACTCAGATTATAGAATCTATCACAGCATGCTCTTCCCTCTCTCCCCTCCCACTCAGATTATAGAATCTATCACAGCCTGCTCTTCCCTCTCTCCCCTCCCACTCAGATTATAGAATCTATCACAGCATGCTCTTCCCTCTCTCCCCTCCCACTCAGATTATAGAATCTATCACAGCATGCTCTTAACTCTCTCCTCTCCCACTCAGATTATAGAATCTATCACAGCTTGCTCTTCCCTCTCTCCCCTCCCACTCAGATTATAGAATCTATCACAGCATGCTCTTCCCTCTCTCCCCTCCCACTCAGATTATAGAATCTATCACAGCATGCTCTTCCCTCTCTCCCCTCCCACTCAGATTATAGAATCTATCACAGCATGCTCTTCCCTCTCTCCCCTCCCACTCAGATTATAGAATCTATCACAGCATGCTCTTCCCTCTCTCCTCTCCCACTGAGATTATAGAATCTATCACAGCATGCTCTTCCCTCTCTCCCCTCCCACTCAGATTATAGAATCTATCACAGCATGCTCTTCCCTCTCTCCCCTCCCACTGAGATTATAGAATCTATCACAGCATGCTCTTCCCTCACTCCCCTCCCACTCAGATTACAGAATCTATCACAGCATGCTCTTCCTTCTCTCCCCTCCCACTGAGATTATAGAATCTATCACAGCATGCTCTTCCCTCTCTCCCCTCCCAATGATATTATAGAATCTATCACAGCATGCTCTTCCCTCTCTCCCCTCCCACTGAGATTATAGAATCTATCACAGCATGCTCTTCCCTCTCTCCCCTCCCACTGAGATTATAGAATCTATCACAGCATGCTCTTCCCTCTCTCCCCTCCCACTCAGATTATAGAATCTATCACAGCATGCTCTTCCCTCTCTCCCCTCCCACTCAGATTATAGAATATATCACAGCATGCTCTTCCCTCTCTCCCCTCCCACTCAGATTATAGAATCTATCACAGCATGCTCTTCCCTCTCTCCTCTCCCACTGAGATTATAGAATCGATCACAGCATGCTCTTCCATCTCTCCCCTCCCACTCAGATTATAGAATCTATCACAGCATGCTCTTCCCTCTCTCCCCTCCCACTGAGATTATAGAATCTATCACAGCATGCTCTTCCCTCTCTCCCCTCCCACTCAGATTATAGAATCTATCACAGCATGCTCTTCCCTCTCTCCCCTCCCACTCAGATTATAGAATCTATCACAGCATGCTCTTCCCTCTCTCCCCTCCCACTCAGATAATAGAATATATCACAGCATGCTCTTCCCTCTCTCCCCTCACACTGAGATTATAGAATCTATCACAGCATGCTCTTCCCTCTCTCCCCTCCCACGCAGATTATAGAATCTATCACAGCATGCTCTTCCCTCTCTCCCCTCCCACTGAGATTATAGAATCTATCACAGCATGCTCTTCCCTCTCTCCCCTCCCACTGAGATTATAGAATCTATCACAGCATGCTCTTCCCTCTCTCCCCTCCCACTCATATTAAAGAATCTATCATAGCATTCTCTTCCCTCTCTCCCCTCCCACTGAGATTATAGAATCTATCACAGCATGCTCTTCCCTCTCTCCCCTCCCACTGAGATGATAGAATCTATCACAGCATGCTCTTCCCTCTCTCCCCTCCCACTGAGATTATAGAATCTATCACAGCATGCTCTTCCCTCTCTCCCCTCCCACTCAGATTATAGAATCTATCACAGCATGCTCTTCCCTCTCTCCCCTCCCACTGAGATTATAGAATCTATCACAGCATGCTCTTCCCTCTCTCCCCTCCCACTCAGATTATAGAATCTATCACAGCATGCTCTTCCCTCTCTCCACTCCCACTCAGATTATAGAATCTATCACAGCATGCTCTTCCCTCTCTCCCCTCCCACTGAGATTATAGAATCTATCACAGCATGCTCTTCCCTCTCTACCCTCCCACTGAGATTAAAGAATCTATCACAGTATGCTCTTCCCTCTCTCCCCTCCCACTGAGATTATAGAATCTATCACAGCATGCTCTTCCCTCTCTCCCCTCCCACTGAGATTATAGAATCTATCACAGCATGCTCTTCCCTCTCTCCCCTCCCACTGAGATTATAGAATCCATCAGAGCATGCTCTTCCCTCTCTCCCCTCCCACTCAGATTATAGAATCTATCACAGCATGCTCTTCCCTCTCTCCCCTCCCACTGAGATGATAGAATCTATCACAGCATGCTCTTCCCTCTCTCCCCTCCCACTCAGATTATTGAATCTATCACAGCATGCTCTTCCCTCTCTCCCCTCCCACTCAGATTATTGAATCTATCACAGCATGCTCTTCCCTCTCTCCCCTTCCACTCAGATTATAGAATCTATCACAGCATGCTCTTCCCTCTCTCCCCTCCGACTCAGATTATAGAATCTATCACAGCATGCTCTTCCCTCTCTCCCCTCCCACTCATATTAAAGAATCTATCATAGCATTCTCTTCCCTCTCTCCCCTCCCACTGAGATTATAGAATCTATCACAGCATGCTCTTCCCTCTCTCCCGTCCCACTCAGATTATAGAATCTATCACAGCATGCTCTTCCCTCTCTCCCCTCCCACTGAGATGATAGAATCTATCACAGCATGCTCTTCCCTCTCTCCCCTCCCACTCAGATTATAGAATCTATCACAGCATGCTCTTCCATCTCTCCCCTCCCACTGAGATTGTAGAATCTATCACAGCATGCTCTTCCCTCTCTCCCCTCCCACTGAGATTATAGAATCTATCACAGCATGCTCTTCCCTCTCTCCCCTCCCACTCAGATTATAGAATCTATCACAGCATGCTCTTCCCTCTCTCCCCTCCCACTCAGATTATAGAATCTATCACAGCATGCTCTTCCCTCTCTCCCCTCCCACTGAGATTATAGAATCTATCACAGCATGCTCTTCCCTCTCTCCCATCCCACTGAGATTAAAGAATCTATCACAGTATGCTCTTCCCTCTCTCCCCTCCCACTGAGATTATAGAATCTATCACAGCATGCTCTTCCCTCTCTCCCCTCCCACTGAGATTATAGAATCTATCACAGCATGCTCTTCCCTCTCTCCCCTCCCACTGAGATTATAGAATCTATCACAGCATGCTCTTCCCTCTCTCCCCTCCCACTCAGATTATAGAATCTATCACAGCATGCTCTTCCCTCTCTCCCCTCCCACTGAGATGATAGAATCTATCACAGCATGCTCTTCCGTCTCTCCCCTCCCACTCAGATTATAGAATCTATCACAGCATGCTCTTCCCTCTCTCCCCTCCCACTCAGATTATTGAATCTATCACAGCATGCTCTTCCCTCTCTCCCCTCCCACTCAGATTATAGAATCTATCACAGCATGCTCTTCCCTCTCTCCCCTCCCACTCAGATTATAGAATCTTTCACAGCATGCTCTTCCCTCTCTCCCCTCCCACTGAGATTATAGAATCTATCACAGCATGCTCTTCCCTCTCTCCCCTCCCACTGAGATTATAGAATCTATCACAGCATGCTCTTCCCTCTCTCCCCTCCCACTCAGATTATAGAATCTATCACAGCATGCTCTTCCCTCTCTCCCCTCCCACTCAGATTATTGAATCTATCACAGCATGCTCTTCCCTCCCTCCCCTCCCACTCAGATTATAGAATCTATCACAGCATGCTCTTCCCTCTCTCCCCTCCCACTCAGATTATTGAATCTATCACAGCATGCTCTTCCCTCTCTCCCCTCCCACTCAGATTATAGAATCTATCACAGCATGCTCTTCCCTCTCTCCCCTCCCACTCAGATTATAGAATCTATCACAGCATGCTCTTCCCTCTCTCCCCTCCCACTCAGATGATAGAATCTATCACAGCATGCTCTTCCCTCTCTCCCCTCCCACTCAGATGATAGAATCTATCACAGCATGCTCTTCCCTCTCTCCCCTCCCACTCAGATTATAGAATCTATCACAGCATGCTCTTCCCTCTCTCCCCTCCCACTCAGATTATTGAATCTATCACAGCATGCTCTTCCCTCTCTCCCCTCCCACTCAGATTATAGAATCTATCACAGCATGCTCGTCCCTCTCTCCCCTCCCACTCAGATTACAGAATCTATCACAGCATGCTCTTCCCTCTCTCCCCTCTCACTGAGATTATAGAATCTATCATAGCATGCTCTTCCCTCTCTCCCCTCCCACTGAGATTATAGAATCTATCACAGCATGCTCTTCCCTCTCTCCCCTCCCACTGAGATTATGGAATCTATCACAGCATGCTCTTCCCTCTCTCCCCTCCCACTCAGATTATAGAATCTATCACAGCATGCTCTTCCCTCTCTCCCCTCCCACTGAGATTATAGAATCTATCACAGCATGCTCTTCCCTTTCTCCTCTCCCACTCAGTTTATAGAATCTAGCCAAGCATGCTCTTCCCTCTCTCCCCTCCCACTGAGATTATAGAATCTATCACAGCATGCTCTTCCCTCTCTCCCCTCCCACTGAGATTATAGAATCTATCACAGCATGCTCTTCCCTTTCTCCTCTCCCACTCAGTTTATAGAATCTAGCCAAGCATGCTCTTCCCTCTCTCCCCTCCCACTGAGATTATAGAATCTGTCACAGCATGCACTTCCCTCTCTCCCCTCCCACTGAGATTATAGAATCTATCACAGCATGCTTTCCATCTCTCCCCTCCCACTCAGATTATAGAATCTATCACAGCATGCTCTTCCCTCTCTCCCCTCCCACTGTGATTATAGAATCTATCACAGCATGCTCTTCATTCTCTCCCCTCCCACTGAGATTATAGAATCTATCACAGCATGCTCTTCCCTCTCTCCCCTCCCACTGAGATTATAGAATCTATCACAGCATGCTCTTCCCTCTCTTCCCTCCCACTCAGATTATAGAATCTATCACAGCATGCTCCTCCCTCTCTCCTCTCCCACTGAGATTATCGAATCTATCACAGCATGCTCTTCCCTCTCTCCCCTCCCACTCAGATTATATAATCTATCACAGCATGCTCTTCCCTCTCTCCCCTCCCACTGAGATTATAGAATCTATCACAGCATGCTCTTCCCTCTCTCCCCTCCCACTGAGATTATAGAATCTATCACAGCATGCTCTTCCCTCTCTCCCCTCCCACTGAGATTATAGAATCGATCACAGCATGCTCTTCCCTCTCTCCCCTCCCACTGAGATTATAGAATCTATCACAGCATGCTCTTCCCTCTCTCCCCTCCCACTCAGATTATAGAATCTATCACAGCATGCTCTTCCCTCTCTCCCCTCCCACTCAGATTATAGAATCTATCACAGCATGCTCTTGCCTCTCTCCTCTCCCACTGAGATTATAGAATCTATCACAGCATGCTCTTCCCTCTCTCCCCTCCCACTCAGATTATAGAATCTATCACAGCATGCTCTTCCCTCTCTCCCCTCCCACTCAGATTATAGAATCTATCACAGCATGCTCTTCCCTCTCTCCTCTCCCACTGAGATTATAGAATCTATCACAGCATGCTCATCCCTCTCTCCCCTCCCACTCAGATTATAGAATCTATCACAGCATGCTCTTCCCTCTCTCCCCTCCCACTCAGATTATAGAATCTATCACAGCATGCTCTTCCCTCTCTCCCCTCCCACTGAGATTATAGAATCTATCACAGCATGCTCTTCCCTCTCTCCCCTCCCACTGAGATTGTAGAATCTATCACAGCATGCTCTTCCCTCTCTCACCTCCCACTGAGATTATAGAATCTATCACAGCATGCTCTTCCCTCTCTCCCCTCCCACGCAGATTATGGAATCTATCACAGCATGCTCTTCCCTCTCTCCCTTCCCACTCAGATTATAGAATCTATCACAGCGCGCTCTTCCCTCTCTTCCCTCCCACTCAGATTATGGCATCTATGACAGAATGCTCTTCCCCCTCTTCCCTCCCACTCAGATTATAGAATCTATCACAGCATGCTCTTCCCTCTCTCCCCTCCCACTCAGATTATCAAATCTATCACAGCATGCTCTTCCCTCTCTCCCCTCCCACTGAGATTATAGAATCTATCACAGCATGCTCTTCCCTCTCTCCCCTCCCACTGAGATTATAGAATCTATCACAGCATGCTCTTCCCTCTCTCCCCTCCCACTCAGATTATTGAATCTATCACAGCATGCACTTCCCTCTCTCCCCTCCCACTGAGATTATAGAATCTATCACAGCATGCTCTTCCCTCTCTTCCCTCCCACTGAGATTATAGAATCTATCACAGAATGCTCTTCCCCCTCTTCCCTCCCACTGAGATTATAGAATCTATCACAGCATGCTCTTCCCTCTCTCCCCTCCCACTCAGATTATATAATCTATCACAGCATGCTCTTCCCTCTCTCCCCTCCCACTGAGATTATAGAATCTATCACAGCATGCTCTTCCCTCTCTCCCCTCCCACTGAGATTATAGAATCTATCACAGCATGCTCTTCCCTCTCTCCCCTCCCACTGAGATTGTAGAATCTATCACAGCATGCTCTTCCCTCTCTCACCTCCCACTGAGATTATAGAATCTATCACAGCATGCTCTTCCCTCTCTCCCCTCCCACGCAGATTATGGAATCTATCACAACATGCTCTTCCCTCTCTCCCTTCCCACTCAGATTATAGAATCTATCACAGCGCGCTCTTCCCTCTCTTCCCTCCCACTCAGATTATGGAATCTATGACAGAATGCTCTTCCCCCTCTTCCCTCCCACTCAGATTATAGAATCTATCACAGCATGCTCTTCCCTCTCTCCCCTCCCACTCAGATTATCAAATCTATCACAGCATGCTCTTCCCTCTCTCCCCTCCCACTGAGATTATAGAATCTATCACAGCATGCTCTTCCCTCTCTCCCCTCCCACTGAGATTATAGAATCGATCACAGCATGCTCTTCCCTCTCTCCCCTCCCACTGAGATTATAGAATCTATCACAGCATGCTCTTCCCTCTCTCCCCTCCCACTCAGATTATAGAATCTATCACAGCATGCTCTTCCCTCTCTCCCCTCCCACTCAGATTATAGAATCTATCACAGCATGCTCTTGCCTCTCTCCTCTCCCACTGAGATTATAGAATCTATCACAGCATGCTCTTCCCTCTCTCCCCTCCCACTCAGATTATAGAATCTATCACAGCATGCTCTTCCCTCTCTCCCCTCCCACTCAGATTATAGAATCTATCACAGCATGCTCTTCCCTCTCTCCTCTCCCACTGAGATTATAGAATCTATCACAGCATGCTCATCCCTCTCTCCCCTCCCACTCAGATTATAGAATCTATCACAGCATGCTCTTCCCTCTCTCCCCTCCCACTCAGATTATAGAATCTATCACAGCATGCTCTTCCCTCTCTCCCCTCCCACTCAGATTATAGAATCTATCACAGCATGCTCTTCCCTCTCTCCCCTCCCACTGAGATTGTAGAATCTATCACAGCATGCTCTTCCCTCTCTCACCTCCCACTGAGATTATAGAATCTATCACAGCATGCTCTTCCCTCTCTCCCCTCCCACGCAGATTATGGAATCTATCACAGCATGCTCTTCCCTCTCTCCCTTCCCACTCAGATTATAGAATCTATCACAGCGCGCTCTTCCCTCTCTTCCCTCCCACTCAGATTATAGAATCTATGACAGAATGCTCTTCCCCCTCTTCCCTCCCACTCAGATTATAGAATCTATCACCGCATGCTCTTCCCTCTCTCCCCTCCCACTCAGATTATCGAATCTATCACAGCATGCTCTTCCCTCTCTCCCCTCCCACTGAGATTATAGAATCTATCACAGCATGCTCTTCCCTCTCTCCCCTCCCACTGAGATTATAGAATCTATCACAGCATGCTCTTCCCTCTCTCCCCTCCCACTCAGATTATTGAATCTATCAGAGCATGCACTTCACTCTCTCCCCTCCCACTGAGATTATAGAATCTATCACAGCGTGCTCTTCCCTCTCTTCCCTCCCACTGAGATTATAGAATCTATCACAGAATGCTCTTCCCCCTCTTCCCTCCCACTGAGATTATAGAATCTATCACAGCATGCTCTTCCCTCTCTCCCCTCCCACTCAGATTATTGAATCTATCACAGCATGCTCTTCCCTCTCTCCCCTCCCACTCAGATTATAGAATCTATCACAGCATGCTCTTCCCTCTCTCCCCTCCCACTGAGATTATAGAATCTATCACAGCATGCTCTTCCCTCTCTCCCCTCCCACTCAGATTATAGAATCTAGCAAAGCATGCTCTTCCCTCTCTCCCCTCCCACTGAGATTATAGAATCTATCACAACATGCTCATCCCTCTCTCCCTTCCCACTGAGATTATAGAATCTATCACAGCATGCTCTTCCCTCTCTCCCCTCCCACTCAGATTATAGAATCTATCACAGCATGCTCTTCCCTCTCTCCTCTCCCACTGAGATTATAGAATCTATCACAGCATGCTCTTCCCTCTCTCCCCTCCCACTCAGATTATAGAATCTATCACAGCATGCTCTTCCCTCTCTCCCCTCCCACTGAGATTATAGAATCTATCACAGCATGCTCTTCCCTCTCTCCCCTCCCACTCAGATTATATAATCTATCACAGCATGCTCTTCCCTCTCTCCCCTCCCACTGAGATTATAGAATCTATCACAGCATGCTCTTCCCTCTCTCCTCTCCCACTGAGATTATCGAATCTATCACAGCATGCTCTTCCCTCTCTCCCCTCCCACTCAGATTATAGAATCTATCACAGCATGCTCTTCCCTCTCTCCCCTCCCACTGAGATTATAGAATCTATCACAGCATGCTCTTCCCTCTCTCCTCTCCCACTGAGATTATAGAATCTATCACAGCATGCTCTTCCCTCTCTCCCCTCCCACTCAGATTATAGAATCTATCACAGCATGCTCTTCCCTCTCTCCCCTCCCACTCAGATTATAGAATCTATCACAGCATGCTCTTCCCTCTCTCCCCTCCCACTGAGATTATAGAATCTATCACAGCATGCTCTTCCCTCTCTCCCCTCCCACTCAGATTATAGAATCTATCACAGCATGCTCTTCCCTCTCTCCCCTCCCACTGAGATTATAGAATCTATCACAGCATGCTCTTCCCTCTCTGCCCTCCCACTCAGATTGTAGAATCTATCACAGCATGCTCTTCCCTCTCTCCCCTCCCACTCATATTATAAAATCTATCACAGCATGCTCTTCCCTCTCTCCCCTCCCACTGTGATTATAGAATCTATCACAGCATGCTCTTCCCTCTCTCCCCTCCCACTGAGATTATAGAATCTATCACAGCATGCTCTTCCCTCTCTCCCCTCCCACTGAGATTATAGAATCTATCACAGCATGCTCTTCCCTCTCTCCCCTCCCACTCAGATTATAGAATCTATCACAGCATGCTCTTCCCTCTCTCCCCTCCCACTCAGATTATAGAATGTATCACAGCATGCTCTTCACTCTCTCCCCTCCCACTGAGATTATAGAATGTATCATAGCATGCTCTTCCCTCTCTCCCCTCCCACTCAGATTATAGAATCTATCACAGCATGCTTTTCCCTCTCTCCCCTCCCACTGAGATTACAGAATCGATCACAGCATGCTCTTCCTTCTCTCCCCTCCCACTGAGATTATAGAATCTATCACAGCATGCTCTTCCCTCTCTCCCCTCCCACTGAGATTATAGAATCTATCACAGCATGCTCTTCCCTCTCTCCCCTCCCACTGAGATTATAGAATCTATCACAGCATGCTCTTCCCTCTCTCCCCTCCCACTCAGATTATAGAATCTATCACAGCATGCTCTTCCCTCTCTCCTCTTCCACTCAGATTATAGAATCTATCACAGCATGCTCTTCCCTCTCTCCCCTCCCACTGAGATTATAGAATCTATCACAGCATGGTCTTCCCTCTGTCCTCTCCCACTGAGATTATAGAATCTATCACAGCATGATCTTCCCTCTCTCCACTCCCACTCAGATTATAGAATCTATCACAGCATGCTCTTCTCTCTCTCCCCTCCCACTGAGATTATAGAATCTATCACAGCATGCTCTTCCCTCTCTCCCCTCCCACTCAGATTATAGAATCTATCACCGCATGCTCTTCCCTCTCTCCCCTCCCACTGAGATTATAGAATCTATCACAGCATGCTCTTCCCTCTCTCCCCTCCCACTCAGATTGTAGAATCTATCACAGCATGCTCTTCCCTCTCTCCCCTCCCACTCAGATTATAAAATCTATCACAGCATGCTCTTCCCTCTCTCCCCTCCCACTGAGATTATAGAATGTATCACAGCATGCTCTTCCCTCTCTCCCCTCCCATTCAGATTATAGAATCTATCACAGCATGCTCTTCCCTCTCTTCCCTCCCACTGAGATGATAGAATCTATCACAGCATGCTCTTCACTCTCTCCCCTCCCACTGAGATTATAGAATGTATCACAGCATGCTCTTCCCTCTCTCCCCTCCCACTCAGATTATAGAATCTATCACAGCATGCTCTTCCCTCGCTCCCCTCCCACTGAGATCATAGAATCTATCACAGCATGCTCTTCCCTCTCTCCCCTCCCACTCAGATTATAGAATCTATCACAGCATGCTCTTCCCTCTTCCCCTCCCACTGAGATTATAGAATCTATCACAGAATGCTCTTCCCTCTCTCCCCTCCCACTGAGATTATAGAATCTATCACAGCATGCTCTTCCCTCTCTCCTCTCCCACTCAGATTATAGAATCTATCACAGCATGCTCTTCCCTCTCTCCTCTCCCACTGAGATTATAGAATCTATCACAGCATGCTCTTCCCTCTCTCCCCTCCCACTCAGATTATAGAATCTATCACAGCATGCTCTTCCCTCTCTCCCCTCCCACTCAGATTATAGAATCTATCACAGCATGCTCTTCCCTCTCTCCCCTCCCACTGAGATTATAGAATCTATCACAGCATGCTCTTCCCTCTCTCCTCTCCCACTCAGATTATAGAATCTATCACAGCATGCTCTTCCCTCTCTCCTCTTCCACTCAGATTATAGAATCTATCACAGCATGCTCTTCCCTCTCTCCTCTCCCACTGAGATTATAGAATCTATCACAGCATGCTCTTCCCTCACTCCCCTCCCACTGAGATAAAATAATCTATCACAGCATGCTCTTCCCTCTCTCCCCTCCCACTCAGATTATAGAATCTATCACAGCATGCTCTTCCCTCTCTCCCCTCCGACTCAGATTACAGAATCTATGACAGCATGCTCTTCCCTCTCTCCCCTCCCACTGAGATTATAGAATCTATCACATCACGCTCTTCCCTCTCTCCCCTCCCACTCAGATTATAGAATCTATCACAGCATGCTCTTCCCTCTCTCCCCTCCCACTCAGATTATAGAATCTATCACAGCATGCTCTTCCCTCTCTCCTCTCCCACTCAGATTATAGAATCTATCACAGCATGCTTTTCCCTCTCTCCCCTCCCACTGAGATTACAGAATCGATCACAGCATGCTCTTCCCTCTCTCCCCTCCCACTGAGATTATAGAATCTATCACAGCATGCTCTTCCTTCTCTCCCCTCCCACTGCGATTATAGAATCTATCACAGCATGCTCTTCCCTCTCTCCCCTCCCACTGAGATTATAGAATCTATCACAGCATGCTCTTCCCTCTCTCCCCTCCCACTGAGATTATAGAATCTATCACAGCATGCTCTTCCCTCTCTCCCCTCCCACTCAGATTATAGAATCTATCACAGCATGCTCTTCCCTCTCTCCTCTTCCACTCAGATTATAGAATCTATCACAGCATGCTCTTCCCTCTCTCCCCTCCCACTGAGATTATAGAATCTATCACAGCATGGTCTTCCCTCTGTCCTCTCCCACTGAGATTATAGAATCTATCACAGCATGATCTTCCCTCTCTCCCCTACCACTCAGATTATAGAATCTATCACAGCATGCTCTTCTCTCTCTCCCCTCCCACTGAGATTATAGAATCTATCACAGCATGCTCTTCCCTCTCTCCCCTCCCACTCAGATTATAGAATCTATCACCGCATGCTCTTCCCTCTCTCCCCTCCCACTCAGATTATTGAATCTATCACAGCATGCTCTTCCCTCTCTCCCCTCCCACTCAGATTATTGAATCTATCACAGCATGCTCTTCCCTCTCTCCCCTCCCACTGAGATTATAGAATCTATCACAGCATGCTCTTCCCTCTCTCCCCTCCCACTCAGATTGTAGAATCTATCACAGCATGCTCTTCCCTCTCTCCCCTCCCACTCAGATTATAAAATCTATCACAGCATGCTCTTCCCTCTCTCCCCTCCCACTGAGATTATAGAATGTATCACAGCATGCTCTTCCCTCTCTCCCCTCCCATTCAGATTATAGAATCTATCACAGCATGCTCTTCCCTCTCTTCCCTCCCACTCAGATTATAGAATCTATCAGAGAATGCTCTTCCCCCTCTTCCCTCCCACTCAGATTATAGAATGTATCACAGCATGCTCTTCACTCTCTCCCCTCCCACTGAGATTATAGAATGTATCACAGCATGCTCTTCCCTCTCTCCCCTCCCACTCAGATTATAGAATCTATCACAGCATGCTCTTCCCTCGCTCCCCTCCCACTGAGATCATAGAATCTATCACAGCATGCTCTTCCCTCTCTCCCCTCCCACTCAGATTATAGAATCTATCACAGCATGCTCTTCCCTCTTCCCCTCCCACTGAGATTATAGAATCTATCACAGAATGCTCTTCCCTCTCTCCCCTCCCACTGAGATTATAGAATCTATCACAGCATGCTCTTCCCTCTCTCCTCTCCCACTCAGATTATAGAATCTATCACAGCATGCTCTTCCCTCTCTCCTCTCCCACTGAGATTATAGAATCTATCACAGCATGCTCTTCCCTCTCTCCCCTCCCACTGACATTATTGAATCTATCACAGCATGCTCTTCCCTCTCTCCCCTCCCACTCAGATTATAGAATCTATCACAGCATGCTCTTCCCTCTCTCCCCTCCCACTCAGATTATAGAATCTATCACAGCATGCTCTTCCCTCTCTCCCCTCCCACTGAGATTACAGAATCTATCACATCATGCTCTTCCCTCTCTCCCCTCCCACTCAGATTATAGAATCTATCACAGCATGCTCTTCCCTCTCTCCCCTCCCACTCAGATTATAGAATCTATCACAGCATGCTCTTCCCTCTCTCCCCTCCCACTGAGATTATAGAATCTATCACAGCATGATCTTCCCTCTCTCCCCTCCCACTCAGATTATAGAATCTATCACAGCATGCTCTTCCCTCTCTCCTCTCCCACTCAGATTATAGAATCTATCACAGCATGCTTTTCCCTCTCTCCCCTCCCACTGATATTACAGAATCGATCACAGCATGCTCTTCCCTCTCTCCTCTCCCACTCAGATTATAGAATCTATCACAGCATGCTCTTCCCTCTCTCCTCTCCCACTGAGATTATAGAATCTATCACAGCATGCTCTTCCCTCACTCCCCTCCCACTGAGATAAAATAATCTATCACAGCATGCTCTTCCCTCTCTCCCCTCCCACTGAGATTATAGAATCTATCACAGCATGCTCTTCCCTCTCTCCCCTCCGACTCAGATTACAGAATCTATGACAGCATGCTCTTCCCTCTCTCCCCTCCCACTGAGATTATAGAATCTATCACATCACGCTCTTCCCTCTCTCCCCTCCCACTCAGATTATAGAATCTATCACAGCATGCTCTTCCCTCTCTCCCCTCCCACTCAGATTATAGAATCTATCACAGCATGCTCTTCCCTCTCTCCTCTCCCACTCAGATTATAGAATCTATCACAGCATGCTTTTCCCTCTCTCCCCTCCCACTGAGATTACAGAATCGATCACAGCATGCTCTTCCTTCTCTCCACTCCCACTGAGATTATAGAATCTATCACAGCATGCTCTTCCCTCTCTCCCCTCCCACTGAGATTATAGAATCTATCACAGCATGCTCTTCCCTCTCTCCCCTCCCACTGAGATTATAGAATCTATCACAGCATGCTCTTCCCTCTCTCCCCTCCCACTCAGATTATAGAATCTATCACAGCATGCTCTTCCCTCTCTCCTCTTCCACTCAGATTATAGAATCTATCACAGCATGCTCTTCCCTCTCTCCCCTCCCACTGAGATTATAGAATCTATCACAGCATGCTCTTCCCTCTCTCCCCTCCCACTCAGATTATAGAATCTATCACAGCATGCTCTTCCCTCTCTCCCCTCCCACTCAGATTATAGAATCTATCACATCATGCTCTTCTCTCTCTCCCCTCCCACTCAGATTATAGAATCTATCACAGCATGCTCTTCCCTCTCTCCCCTCCCACTCAGATTATAGAATCTATCACAGCATGCTCTTCCCTCTCTCCCCTCCCACTGAGATTATAGAATCTATCACAGCATGCTCTTCCCTCTCTCCCCTCCCGCTGAGATTATAGAATCTATCACAGCATGCTCTTCCCTCTCTCCCCTCCCACTCAGATTATAGAATCTATCACAGCATGCTCTTCCCTCTCTCCTCTTCCACTCAGATTATAGAATCTATCACAGCATGCTCTTCCCTCTCTCCTCTCCCACTGAGATTATAGAATCTATCACAGCATGCTCTTCCCTCACTCCCCTCCCACTGAGATAAAATAATCTATCACAGCATGCTCTTCCCTCTCTCCCGTCCCACTGAGATTATAGAATCTATCACAGCATGCTCTTCCCTCTCTCCCCTCCGACTCAGATTACAGAATCTATGACAGCATGCTCTTCCCTCTCTCCCCTCCCACTGAGATTATAGAATCTATCACATCACGCTCTTCCCTCTCTCCCCTCCCACTCAGATTATAGAATCTATCACAGCATGCTCTTCCCTCTCTCGCCTCCCACTGAGATTATAGAATCTATCACAGCATGCTCTTCCCTCTCTCCCCTCCCACTCAGATTATAGAATCTATCACAGCATGCTCTTCCCTCTCTCCCCTCCCACTCAGATAATAGAATCTATCACAGCATGCTCTTCCCTCTCTCCCCTCCCACTGAGATTATAGAATCTATCACAGCATGCTCTTCCCTCTCTCGCCTCCCACTGAGATTATAGAATCTATCACAGCATGCTCTTCCCTCTCTCCCCTCCCACTGAGATTATAGAATCTATCACAGCATGCTCTTCCCTCTCTCCCCTCCCACTCAGATTATAGAATCTATCACAGCATGCTCTTCCCTCTCTCCCCTTCCACTGTGATTATAGAATCTATCACAGCATGCTCTTCCCTCTCTCCCCTCCCACTCAGATTATAGAATCTATCACAGCATGCTCTTCCCTCTCTCCCCTCCCACTGAGATTATAGAATGTATCACAGCATGCTCTTCCCTCTCTCCCCTCCCACTCAGATTATAGAATCTATCACAGCATGCTCTTCCCTCTCTTCACTCCCACTCAGATTATAGAATCTATCACAGAATGCTCTTCCCCCTCTTCCCTCCCACTATGATTATAGAATGTATCACAGCATGCTCTTCACTCTCTCCCCTCCCACTGAGATTATAGAATGTATCACAACATGCTCTTCCCTCTCTCCCCTCCCACTCAGATTATAGAATCTATCACAGCATGCTCTTCCCTCTCTCCCCTCCCACTGAGATTATAGAATCTATCACAGCATGCTCTTCCCTCTCTCCCCTCCCATTCAGATTATATAATCTATCACAGCATGCTCTTCCCTCTTCCCCTCCCACTGAGATTATAGAATCTATCACAGAATGCTCTTCCCTCCCTCCCCTCCCACTGAGATTATAGAATCTATCACAGCATGCTCTTCCCTCTCTCCTCTCCCACTCAGATTATAGAATCTATCACAGCATGCTCTTCCCTCTCTCCTCTCCCACTGAGATTATAGAATCTATCACAGCATGCTCTTCCCTCTCTCCCCTCCCACTGAGATTATAGAATCTATCACAGCATGCTCTTCCCTCTCTCCCCTCCGACTCAGATTATAGAATCTATCACAGCATGCTCTTCCCTCTCTCCCCTCCCACTGAGATTATAGAATCTATCACATCATGCTCTTCCCTCTCTCCCCTCCCACTCAGATTATAGAATCTATCACAGCATGCTCTTCCCTCTCTCCCCTCCCACTGAGATTATAGAATCTATCACAGCATGCTCTTCCCTCTCTCACCTCCCACTGAGATTATAGAATCTATCACAGCATGCTCTTCCCTCTCTCCCCTCCCACCCAGATTATAGAATCTATCACAGCATGCTCTTCCCTCTCTCCCCTCCCACTCAGATTACAGAATCGATCACAGCATGCTCTTCCCTCTCTCCCCTCCCACTGAGATTATAGAATCTATCACAGCATGCTCTTCCCTCTCTCACCTCCCACTGAGATTATAGAATCTATCACAGCATGCTCTTCCCTCACTCCCCTCCCAGTCAGATTACAGAATCGATCACAGCATGCTCTTCCTTCTCTGCCCTCCCACTGAGATTATAGAATCTATCACAGCATGCTCTTCCCTCTCTCCCCTCCCACTCAGATTATAGAATCTATCACAGCATGCTCTTCCCTCTCTCCCCTCCCACTGAGATTATAGAATCTATCACAGCATGCTCTTCCCTCTCTCCCCTCCCACTGAGATTATAGAATCTATCAGCATGCTCTTCCCTCTCTCCCCTCTCACTCAGATTATAGAATCTATCACAGCATGCTCTTCCCTCTCTCCTCTTCCACTCAGATTATAGAATCTATCACAGCATGCTCTTCCCTCTCTCCTCTCCCACTGAGATTATAGAATCTATCACAGCATGCTCTTCCCTCTCTCCCCTCCCACTGAGATTACAGAATCTCTCACAGCATGCACTTCCCTCTCTCCCCTCCCACTGAGATTATAGAATCTATCGCAGCATGCTCTTCCCTCTCTCCCCTCCCACTGAGATTATTGAATCTATCACAGCATGCTCTTCCCTCTCTCCCCTCCCACTCAGATTATAGAATCTATCACAGCATGCTCTTCCCTCACTCCCCTCCCACTGAGATTATAGAATCTATCACAGCATGCTCTTCCCTCTCTCCCCTCCCACTGAGATTATAGAATCTATCACAGCATGCTCTTCCCTCTCTCCCCTCCGACTCAGATTATAGAATCTATGACAGCATGCTCTTCCCTCTCTCCCCTCCCACTGAGATTATAGAATCTATCACATCATGCTCTTCCCTCTCTCCCCTCCCACTCAGATTATAGAATCTATCACAGCATGCTCTTCCCTCTCTCGCCTCCCACTGAGATTATAGAATCTATCACAGCATGCTCTTCCCTCTCTCCCCTCCCACTCAGATTATAGAATCTATCACAGCATGCTCTTCCCTCTCTCCCCTCCCACTCAGATTATAGAATCTATCACAGCATGCTCTTCCCTCTCTCCCCTCCCACTGAGATTATAGAATCTATCACAGCATGCTCTTCCCTCTCTCGCCTCCCACTGAGATTATAGAATCTATCACAGCATGCTCTTCCCTCTCTCCCCTCCCACTGAGATTATAGAATCTATAACAGCATGCTCTTCCCTCTCTCCCCTCCCACTCAGATTATAGAATCTATCACAGCATGCTCTTCCCTCTCTCCCCTCCCACTCAGATTATAGAATCTATCACAGCATGCTCTTCCCTCTCTCCCCTCCCACTCAGATTATAGAATCTATCACAGCATGCTCTTCCCTCTCTCCCCTCCCACTGAGGTTATAGAATCTATCACAGCATGCTCTTCCCTCTCTTCCCTCAGACTCAGATTATAGAATCTATCACATCATGCTCTTCCCTCTCTCCCCTCCCACTCAGATTATAGAATCTATCACAGCATGTTCTTCCCTCTCTCCCCTCCCACTGAGATTATAGAATCTATCACAGCATGCTCTTCCCTCTCTCCCCTCCCACTGAGATTATAGAATCTATCACAGCATGCTCTTCCCTCTCTCCCCTCCCACTCAGATTATAGAATCTATCACAGCATGCTCTTCCCTCTCTCGCCTCCCACTGAGATTATAGAATCTATCACAGCATGCTCTTCCCTCTCTCCCCTCCCACTCAGATTATAGAATCTATCACAGCATGCTCTTCCCTCTCTCCCCTCCCACTGATATTATAGAATCTATCACAGCATGCTCTTCCCTCTCTCCCCTCCCACTGAGATTATTGAATCTATCACAGCATGCTCTTCCCTCTCTCGCCTCCCACTGAGATTATAGAATCTATCACAGCATGCTCTTCCCTCTCTCCCCTCCCACTCAGATTATAGAATCTATGACAGCATGCTCTTCCCTCTCTCCCCTCCCACTGAGATTATAGAATCTATCACATCACGCTCTTCCCTCTCTCCCCTCCCACTCAGATTATAGAATCTATCACAGCATGCTCTTCCCTCTCTCGCCTCCCACTGAGATTATAGAATCTATCACAGCATGCTCTTCCCTCTCTCCCCTCCCACTCAGATTATAGAATCTATCACAGCATGCTCTTCCCTCTCTCCCCTCCCACTCAGATAATAGAATCTATCACAGCATGCTCTTCCCTCTCTCCCCTCCCACTGAGATTATAGAATCTATCACAGCATGCTCTTCCCTCTCTCGCCTCCCACTGAGATTATAGAATCTATCACAGCATGCTCTTCCCTCTCTCCCCTCCCACTGAGATTATAGAATCTATCACAGCATGCTCTTCCCTCTCTCCCCTCCCACTCAGATTATAGAATCTATCACAGCATGCTCTTCCCTCTCTCCCCTTCCACTGTGATTATAGAATCTATCACAGCATGCTCTTCCCTCTCTCCCCTCCCACTCAGATTATAGAATCTATCACAGCATGCTCTTCCCTCTCTCCCCTCCCACTGAGATTATAGAATGTATCACAGCATGCTCTTCCCTCTCTCCCCTCCCACTCAGATTATAGAATCTATCACAGCATGCTCTTCCCTCTCTTCACTCCCACTCAGATTATAGAATCTATCACAGAATGCTCTTCCCCCTCTTCCCTCCCACTATGATTATAGAATGTATCACAGCATGCTCTTCACTCTCTCCCCTCCCACTGAGATTATAGAATGTATCACAACATGCTCTTCCCTCTCTCCCCTCCCACTCAGATTATAGAATCTATCACAGCATGCTCTTCCCTCTCTCCCCTCCCACTGAGATTATAGAATCTATCACAGCATGCTCTTCCCTCTCTCCCCTCCCATTCAGATTATATAATCTATCACAGCATGCTCTTCCCTCTTCCCCTCCCACTGAGATTATAGAATCTATCACAGAATGCTCTTCCCTCTCTCCCCTCCCACTCAGATTATAGAATCTATCACAGCATGCTCTTCCCTCTCTCCCCTCCCACTCAGATTATAGAATCTATCACAGCATGCTCTTCCCTCTCTCCCCTCCCACTGAGATTATAGAATCTATCACAGCATGCTCTTCCCTCTCTCGCCTCCCACTGAGATTATAGAATCTATCACAGCATGCTCTTCCCTCTCTCCCCTCCCACTGAGATCATAGAATCTATAACAGCATGCTCTTCCCTCTCTCCCCTCCCACTCAGATTATAGAATCTATCACAGCATGCTCTTCCCTCTCTCCCCTCCCACTCAGATTATAGAATCTATCACAGCATGCTCTTCCCTCTCTCCCCTCCCACTCAGATTATAGAATCTATCACAGCATGCTCTTCCCTCTCTCCCCTCCCACTGAGGTTATAGAATCTATCACAGCATGCTCTTCCCTCTCTTCCCTCAGACTCAGATTATAGAATCTATCACATCATGCTCTTCCCTCTCTCCCCTCCCACTCAGATTATAGAATCTATCACAGCATGTTCTTCCCTCTCTCCCCTCCCACTGAGATTATAGAATCTATCACAGCATGCTCTTCCCTCTCTCCCCTCCCACTGAGATTATAGAATCTATCACAGCATGCTCTTCCCTCTCTCCCCTCCCACTCAGATTATAGAATCTATCACAGCATGCTCTTCCCTCTCTCGCCTCCCACTGAGATTATAGAATCTATCACAGCATGCTCTTCCCTCTCTCCCCTCCCACTCAGATTATAAAATCTATCACAGCATGCTCTTCCCTCTCTCCCCTCCCACTGATATTATAGAATCTATCACAGCATGCTCTTCCCTCTCTCCCCTCCCACTGAGATTATTGAATCTATCACAGCATGCTCTTCCCTCTCTCGCCTCCCACTGAGATTATAGAATCTATCACAGCATGCTCTTCCCTCTCTCCCCTCCCACTCAGATTATAGAATCTATGACAGCATGCTCTTCCCTCTCTCCCCTCCCACTGAGATTATAGAATCTATCACATCACGCTCTTCCCTCTCTCCCCTCCCACTCAGATTATAGAATCTATCACAGCATGCTCTTCCCTCTCTCGCCTCCCACTGAGATTATAGAATCTATCACAGCATGCTCTTCCCTCTCTCCCCTCCCACTCAGATTATAGAATCTATCACAGCATGCTCTTCCCTCTCTCCCCTCCCACTCAGATAATAGAATCTATCACAGCATGCTCTTCCCTCTCTCCCCTCCCACTGAGATTATAGAATCTATCACAGCATGCTCTTCCCTCTCTCGCCTCCCACTGAGATTATAGAATCTATCACAGCATGCTCTTCCCTCTCTCCCCTCCCACTGAGATTATAGAATCTATCACAGCATGCTCTTCCCTCTCTCCCCTCCCACTCAGATTATAGAATCTATCACAGCATGCTCTTCCCTCTCTCCCCTTCCACTGTGATTATAGAATCTATCACAGCATGCTCTTCCCTCTCTCCCCTCCCACTCAGATTATAGAATCTATCACAGCATGCTCTTCCCTCTCTCCCCTCCCACTGAGATTATAGAATGTATCACAGCATGCTCTTCCCTCTCTCCCCTCCCACTCAGATTATAGAATCTATCACAGCATGCTCTTCCCTCTCTTCACTCCCACTCAGATTATAGAATCTATCACAGAATGCTCTTCCCCCTCTTCCCTCCCACTATGATTATAGAATGTATCACAGCATGCTCTTCACTCTCTCCCCTCCCACTGAGATTATAGAATGTATCACAACATGCTCTTCCCTCTCTCCCCTCCCACTCAGATTATAGAATCTATCACAGCATGCTCTTCCCTCTCTCCCCTCCCACTGAGATTATAGAATCTATCACAGCATGCTCTTCCCTCTCTCCCCTCCCATTCAGATTATATAATCTATCACAGCATGCTCTTCCCTCTTCCCCTCCCACTGAGATTATAGAATCTATCACAGAATGCTCTTCCCTCCCTCCCCTCCCACTGAGATTATAGAATCTATCACAGCATGCTCTTCCCTCTCTCCTCTCCCACTCAGATTATAGAATCTATCACAGCATGCTCTTCCCTCTCTCCTCTCCCACTGAGATTATAGAATCTATCACAGCATGCTCTTCCCTCTCTCCCCTCCCACTGAGATTATAGAATCTATCACAGCATGCTCTTCCCTCTCTCCCCTCCGACTCAGATTATAGAATCTATCACAGCATGCTCTTCCCTCTCTCCCCTCCCACTGAGATTATAGAATCTATCACATCATGCTCTTCCCTCTCTCCCCTCCCACTCAGATTATAGAATCTATCACAGCATGCTCTTCCCTCTCTCCCCTCCCACTGAGATTATAGAATCTATCACAGCATGCTCTTCCCTCTCTCACCTCCCACTGAGATTATAGAATCTATCACAGCATGCTCTTCCCTCTCTCCCCTCCCACCCAGATTATAGAATCTATCACAGCATGCTCTTCCCTCTCTCCCCTCCCACTCAGATTACAGAATCGATCACAGCATGCTCTTCCCTCTCTCCCCTCCCACTGAGATTATAGAATCTATCACAGCATGCTCTTCCCTCTCTCACCTCCCACTGAGATTATAGAATCTATCACAGCATGCTCTTCCCTCACTCCCCTCCCAGTCAGATTACAGAATCGATCACAGCATGCTCTTCCTTCTCTGCCCTCCCACTGAGATTATAGAATCTATCACAGCATGCTCTTCCCTCTCTCCCCTCCCACTCAGATTATAGAATCTATCACAGCATGCTCTTCCCTCTCTCCCCTCCCACTGAGATTATAGAATCTATCACAGCATGCTCTTCCCTCTCTCCCCTCCCACTGAGATTATAGAATCTATCAGCATGCTCTTCCCTCTCTCCCCTCTCACTCAGATTATAGAATCTATCACAGCATGCTCTTCCCTCTCTCCTCTTCCACTCAGATTATAGAATCTATCACAGCATGCTCTTCCCTCTCTCCTCTCCCACTGAGATTATAGAATCTATCACAGCATGCTCTTCCCTCTCTCCCCTCCCACTGAGATTACAGAATCTCTCACAGCATGCACTTCCCTCTCTCCCCTCCCACTGAGATTATAGAATCTATCGCAGCATGCTCTTCCCTCTCTCCCCTCCCACTGAGATTATTGAATCTATCACAGCATGCTCTTCCCTCTCTCCCCTCCCACTCAGATTATAGAATCTATCACAGCATGCTCTTCCCTCACTCCCCTCCCACTGAGATTATAGAATCTATCACAGCATGCTCTTCCCTCTCTCCCCTCCCACTCAGATTATAGAATCTATCACAGCATGCTCTTCCCTCTCTCCCCTCCGACTCAGATTATAGAATCTATGACAGCATGCTCTTCCCTCTCTCCCCTCCCACTGAGATTATACAATCTATCACATCATGCTCTTCCCTCTCTCCCCTCCCACTCAGATTATAGAATCTATCACAGCATGCTCTTCCCTCTCTCGCCTCCCACTGAGATTATAGAATCTATCACAGCATGCTCTTCCCTCTCTCCCCTCCCACTCAGATTATAGAATCTATCACAGCATGCTCTTCCCTCTCTCCCCTCCCACTCAGATTATAGAATCTATCACAGCATGCTCTTCCCTCTCTCCCCTCCCACTGAGATTATAGAATCTATCACAGCATGCTCTTCCCTCTCTCGCCTCCCACTGAGATTATAGAATCTATCACAGCATGCTCTTCCCTCTCTCCCCTCCCACTGAGATTATAGAATCTATAACAGCATGCTCTTCCCTCTCTCCCCTCCCACTCAGATTATAGAATCTATCACAGCATGCTCTTCCCTCTCTCCCCTCCCACTCAGATTATAGAATCTATCACAGCATGCTCTTCCCTCTCTCCCCTCCCACTCAGATTATAGAATCTATCACAGCATGCTCTTCCCTCTCTCCCCTCCCACTGAGGTTATAGAATCTATCACAGCATGCTCTTCCCTCTCTTCCCTCAGACTCAGATTATAGAATCTATCACATCATGCTCTTCCCTCTCTCCCCTCCCACTCAGATTATAGAATCTATCACAGCATGTTCTTCCCTCTCTCCCCTCCCACTGAGATTATAGAATCTATCACAGCATGCTCTTCCCTCTCTCCCCTCCCACTGAGATTATAGAATCTATCACAGCATGCTCTTCCCTCTCTCCCCTCCCACTCAGATTATAGAATCTATCACAGCATGCTCTTCCCTCTCTCGCCTCCCACTGAGATTATAGAATCTATCACAGCATGCTCTTCCCTCTCTCCCCTCCCACTCAGATTATAGAATCTATCACAGCATGCTCTTCCCTCTCTCCCCTCCCACTGATATTATAGAATCTATCACAGCATGCTCTTCCCTCTCTCCCCTCCCACTGAGATTATTGAATCTATCACAGCATGCTCTTCCCTCTCTCGCCTCCCACTGAGATTATAGAATCTATCACAGCATGCTCTTCCCTCTCTCCCCTCCCACTCAGATTATAGAATCTATCACAGCATGATCTTCCCTGTCTCGCCTCCCACTGAGATCATAGAATCTATCACAGCATGCTCTTCCCTCTCTCCCCTCCCACTGAGATTATAGAATCTATCACAGCATGCTCTTCCCTCTCTTCCCTCAGACTCAGATTATAGAATCTATCACAGCATGCTCTTCCCTCTCTCCCCTCCCACTGAGATTATAGAATCTATCACAGCATGCTCTTCCCTCTCTCCCCTCCCACTCGGATTATAGAATCTATCACAGCATGCTCTTCCCTCTCTCTCCTCCCACTGAGATTATAGAATCTATCACAGCATGATGTTCCCTCTCTTCCCTCCCACTCAGATTATAGAATCTATCACAGCATGCTCTTCCCTCTCTCCCCTCCCACTGAGATTATAAAATCTATCACAGCATGCTCTTCCCTCTCTCCCCTCCCACTCAGATTATAGAATCTATCACAGCATGCTCTTCCCTCTCTCGCCTCCCACTGAGATTATAGAATCTGTCACAACATGGTCTTCCCTCTCTCCCCTCCCACTCAGATTATAGAATCTATCACAGCATGCTCTTCCCTCTCTCCCCTCCCACTGAGATTATAGAATCGATCTCAGCATGCTCTTCCCTCTCTCCCCTCCCACTCAGATTATAGAATCTATCACAGCATGCTCTTCCCTCTCTCCCCTCCCACTGAGATTATAGAATCTATCACAGCATGCTCTTCCCTCTCTCCCCTCCCACTGAGATTATAGAATCTATCACAGCATGCTCTTCCCTCTCTCCCCTCCCACTGAGATTATAGAATCTATCACAGCATGCTCTTCCCTCTCTCCCCTCCCACTCAGATTATAGAATCTATCACAGCATGCTCTTCCCTCTCTCCCCTCCCACTGAGATTATAGAATCTATCACAGCATGCTCTTCCCTCTCTCCCCTCCCACTCAGATTATAGAATCTATCACAGCATGCTCTTCCCTCGCTCGCCTCCCACTGAGATTATAGAATCTATCACAGCATGCTCTTCCCTCTCTCCCCTCCCACTCAGATTATAGAATCTATCAGAGCATGCTCTTCCCTCTCTCCCATCAAACTGAGATTATAGAATCTATCACAGCATGCTCTTCCCTCTCTCCCCTCCCACTGAGATTATAGAATCTATCACAGCATGCTCTTCCCTCTCTTCCCTCAGACTCAGATCATAGAATCTATCACAGCATGCTCTTCCCTCTCTCCCCTCCCACTGAGATTATAGAATCTATCACAGCATGCTCTTCCCTCTCTCTCCTCCCACTCAGATTATAGAATCTATCACAGCATGCTCTTCCCTCTCTTCCCTCAGACTCAGATTATAGAATCTATCACAGCATGCTCTTCCCTCTCTCCCCTCCCACTGAGATTATAGAATCTATCACAGCATGCTCTTCCCTCTCTCCCCTCCCACTCAGATTATAGAATCTATCACAGCATCCTCTTCCCTCTCTCCCCTCCCACTCAGATTATAGAATCTATCACAGCATGCTCTTCCCTCTCTTCCCTCAGACTCAGATTATAGAATCTATCACAGCATGCTCTTCCCTCTCTCCCCTCCCACTGAGATTATAGAATCTATCACAGCATGCTCTTCCCTCTCTCCCCTCCCACTCAGATTATAGAATCTATCACAGCATGCTCTTCCCTCTCTTCCCTCAGACTCAGATTATAGAATCTATCACAGCATGCTCTTCCCTCTCTCCCCTCCCACTCAGATTATAGAATCTATCACAGCATGCTCTTCCCTCTCTCCCCTCCCACTGAGATTATAGAATCTATCACAGCATGTTCTTCCCTCTCTCGCCTCCCACTGAGATTATAGAATCTATCACAGCATGCTCTTCCCTCTCTTCCCTCAGACTCAGATTATAGAATCTATCACAGCATGCTCTTCCCTCTCTCCCCTCCCACTGAGTTTATAGAATCTATCACAGCATGCTCTTCCCTCTCTCCCCTCCCACTCGGATTATAGAATCTATCACAGCATGCTCTTCCCTCTCTCTCCTCCCACTGAGATTATAGAATCTATCACAGCATGATCTTCCCTCTCTTCCCTCCCACTCAGATTATAGAATCTATCACAGCATGCTCTTCCCTCTCTCTCCTCCCACTGAGATTATAGAATCTATCACAGCATGATCTTCCCTCTCTTCCCTCCCACTCAGATTATAGAATCTATCACAGCATGCTCTTCCCTCTCTCCCCTCCCACTGAGATTATAAAATCTATCACAGCATGCTCTTCCCTCTCTCCCCTCCCACTCAGATTATAGAATCTATCACAGCATGCTCTTCCCTCTCTCGCCTCCCACTGAGATTATAGAATCTGTCACAACATGCTCTTCCCTCTCTCCCCTCCCACTCAGATTATAGAATCTATCACAGCATGCTCTTCCCTCTCTCCCCTCCCACTGAGATTATAGAATCGATCTCAGCATGCTCTTCCCTCTCTCCCCTCCCACTGAGATTATAGAATCTATCACAGCATGCTCTTCCCTCTCTCCCCTCCCACTGAGATTATAGAATCTATCACAGCATGCTCTTCCCTCTCTCCCCTCCCACTCAGATTATAGAATCTATCACAGCATGCTCTTCCCTCTCTCCCCTCCCACTCAGATTATAGAATCTATCACAGCATGCTCTTCACTCTCTCCCCTCCCACTCAGATTATAGAATCTATCACAGCATGCTCTTCCCTCTCTCCCCTCCCACTGAGATTATAGAATCTATCACAGCATGCTCTTCCCTCTCTCCCCTCCCACTCAGATTATAGAATCTATCACAGCATGCTCTTCCCTCTCTCGCCTCCCACTGAGATTATAGAATCTATCACAGCATGCTCTTCCCTCTCTCCCCTCCCACTCAGATTATAGAATCTATCAGAGCATGCTCTTCCCTCTCTCCCCTCCCACTCAGATTATAGAATCTATCACAGCGTGCTCTTCCCTCTCTCGCCTCCCACTGAGATTATAGAATCTATCACAGCATGCTCTTCCCTCTCTCCCCTCCCACTGAGGTTATAGAATCCATCACAGCATGCTCTTCCCTCTCTCCCCTCCCACTGAGATTATAGAATCTATCACAGCATGCTCTTCCCTCTCTCGCCTCCCACTGAGATTATAGAATCTATCACAGCATGCTCTTCCCTCTCTCCCCTCCCACTGACATTATAGAATCTATCACAGCATGCTCTTCCCTCTCTCCCCTCCCACTCAGATTATAGAATCTATCACAGCATGCTCTTCCCTCTCTCCCCTCCCACTCAGATTATAGAATCTATCACAGCATGCTCTTCCCTCTCTCCCCTCCCACTGAGATTATAGAATCTATCACAGCATGCTCTTCCCTCTCTCCCCTCCCACTCAGATTATAGAATCTATCACAGCATGCTCTTCCCTCTCTCCCCTCCCACTGAGATTATAGAATCTATCACAGCATGCTCTTCACTCTCTCCCCTCCCACTCAGATTATAGAATCTATCACAGCATGCTCTTCCCTCTCTCCCCTCCCACTTAGATTACAGAATCTATCACAGCATGCTCTTCCCTCTCTCCCCTCCCACTCAGATTATAGAATCTATCACAGCATGCTCTTCCCTCTCTCCCCTCCCACTTAGATTACAGAATCTATCACAGCATGCTCTTCCCTCTCTCCCCTCCCACTCAGATTATAGAATCTATCACAGCATGCTCTTCCCTCTCTCCCCTCCCACTGAGATTATAGAATCTATCACAGCATGCTCTTCCCTCTCTCGCCTCCTACTGAGATTATAGAATCTATCACAGCATGCTCTTCCCTCTCGCCCCTCCCACTGAGATTATAGAATCTATCACAGCATGCTCTTCCCTCTCACCCCTCCCACTCAGATTATAGAATCTATCACAGCATGCTCTTCCCTCTCTCTCCTCCCACTGAGATTATAGAATCTATCACAGCATGATCTTCCCTCTCTTCCCTCCCACTCAGATTATAGAATCTATCACAGCATGCTCTTCCCTCTCTCCCCTCCCACTGAGATTATAAAATCTATCACAGCATGCTCTTCCCTCTCTCCCCTCCCACTCAGATTATAGAATCTATCACAGCATGCTCTTCCCTCTCTCGCCTCCCACTGAGATTATAGAATCTGTCACAACATGCTCTTCCCTCTCTCCCCTCCCACTCAGATTATAGAATCTATCACAGCATGCTCTTCCCTCTCTCCCCTCCCACTCAGATTATAGAATCGATCTCAGCATGCTCTTCCCTCTCTCCCCTCCCACTGAGATTATAGAATCTATCACAGCATGCTCTTCCCTCTCTCCCCTCCCACTGAGATTATAGAATCTATCACAGCATGCTCTTTCCTCTCTCCCCTCCCACTCAGATTATAGAATCTATCACAGCATGCTCTTCCCTCTCTCCCCTCCCACTCAGATTATAGAATCTATCACAGCATGCTCTTCCCTCTCTCCCCTCCCACTCAGATTATAGAATCTATCACAGCATGCTCTTCCCTCTCTCCCCTCCCACTCAGATTATAGAATCTATCACAGCATGCTCTTCCCTCTCTCGCCTCCCACTGAGATTATAGAATCTATCACAGCATGCTCTTCCCTCTCTCCCCTCCCAGTCAGATTATAGAATCTATCACAGCATGCTCTTCCCTCTCTCCCCTCCCACTCAGATTATAGAATCTATCACAGCATGCTCTTCCCTCTCTCCCCTCCCACTGAGATTATAGAATCTATCACAGCATGCTCTTCCCTCTCTTCCCTCCCACTCAGATTATAGAATCTATCACAGCATGCTCTTCCCTCTCTCCCCTCCCACTGAGATTATAGAATCTATCACAGCATGCTCTTCCCTCTCTCCCCTCCCACTCGGATTATAGAATCTATCACAGCATGCTCTTCCCTCTCTCCCCTCCCACTGAGATTATAGAATCTATCACAGAATGCTCTTCCCTCTCTTCCCTCCCACTCAGATTATAGAATCTATCACAGCATGCTCTTCCCTCTCTCCCCTCCAACTGAGATTATAGAATCTATCACAGCATGCTCTTCCCTCTCTCCCCTCCCACTCAGATTATAGAATCTATCACAGCATGCTCTTCCCTCTCTCCCCTCCCACTGAGATTATAGAATCTATCACAGCATGCTCTTCCCTCCCTCCCCTCCCACTCATATTATAGAATCTATCACAGCATGCTCTTCCCTCTCTCCCCTCTCACTGAGATTATAGAATCTATCACAGCATGCTCTTCCCTCTCTCCCCTCCCACTGAGATTATAGAATCTATCACAGCATGCTCTTCCTTCAGTCACCTCCCACTGAGATTATAGAATCTATCACAGCATGCTCTTCCCTCTCTCCCCTCCCACTCAGATTATAGAATCTATCACAGCATGCTCTTCCCTCTCTTCCCTCAGACTCAGATTATAAAATCTATCACAGCATGCTCTTCCCTCTCTCCCCTCCCACTGAGATTATAGAATCTATCACAGCATACTCTTCCCTCTCTCCCCTCCCACTCAGATTATAGAATCTATCACAGCATGCTCTTCCCTCTCTCTCCTCCCACTGAGATTATAGAATCTATCACAGCATGATCTTCCCTCTCTTCCCTCCCACTCAGATTATAGAATCTATCACAGCATGCTCTTCCCTCTCTCCCCTCCCACTGAGATTATAAAATCTATCACAGCATGCTCTTCCCTCTCTCCCCTCCCACTCAGATTATAGAATCTATCACAGCATGCTCTTCCCTCTCTCCCCTCCCACTGAGATTATTGAATCTATCACAGCATGCTCTTCCCTCTCTCCCCTCCCAGTCAGATTATAGAATCTATCACAGCATGCTCTTCCCTCTCTCCCCTCCCACTCAGATTATAGAATCTATCACAGCATGCTCTTCCCTCTCTCCCCTCCCACTGAGATTATAGAATCTATCACAGCATGCTCTTCCCTCTCTTCCCTCCCACTCAGATTATAGAATCTATCACAGCATGCTCTTCCCTCTCTCCCCTCCCACTGAGATTATAGAATCTATCACAGCATGCTCTTCCCTCTCTCCCCTCCCACTCGGATTATAGAATCTATCACAGCATGCTCTTCCCTCTCTCCCCTCCCACTGAGATTATAGAATCTATCACAGAATGCTCTTCCCTCTCTTCCCTCCCACTCAGATTATAGAATCTATCACAGCATGCTCTTCCCTCTCTCCCCTCCAACTGAGATTATAGAATCTATCACAGCATGCTCTTCCCTCTCTCCCCTCCCACTCAGATTATAGAATCTATCACAGCATGCTCTTCCCTCTCTCCCCTCCTACTGAGATTATAGAATCTATCACAGCATGCTCTTCCCTCTCTCCCCTCCCACTCATATTATAGAATCTATCACAGCATGCTCTTCCCTCTCTCCCCTCTCACTGAGATTATAGAATCTATCACAGCATGCTCTTCCCTCTCTCCCCTCCCACTGAGATTATAGAATCTATCACAGCATGCTCTTCCTTCAGTCACCTCCCACTGAGATTATAGAATCTATCACAGCATGCTCTTCCCTCTCTCCCCTCCCACTCAGATTATAGAATCTATCACAGCATGCTCTTCCCTCTCTCCCCTCCCACTGAGATTATAGAATCTATCACAGCATGCTCTTCCCTCTCTTCCCTCAGACTCAGATTATAGAATCTATCACATCATGCTCTTCCCTCTCTCCCCTCCCACTCAGATTATAGAATCTATCACAGCATGTTCTTCCCTCTCTCCCCTCCCACTGAGATTATAGAATCTATCACAGCATGCTCTTCCCTCTCTCCCCTCCCACTGAGATTATAGAATCTATCACAGCATGCTCTTCCCTCTCTCCCCTCCCACTCAGATTATAGAATCTATCACAGCATGCTCTTCCCTCTCTCGCCTCCCACTGAGATTATAGAATCTATCACAGCATGCTCTTCCCTCTCTCCCCTCCCACTCAGATTATAGAATCTATCACAGCATGCTCTTCCCTCTCTCCCCTCCCACTGATATTATAGAATCTATCACAGCATGCTCTTCCCTCTCTCCCCTCCCACTGAGATTATTGAATCTATCACAGCATGCTCTTCCCTCTCTCGCCTCCCACTGAGATTATAGAATCTATCACAGCATGCTCTTCCCTCTCTCCCCTCCCACTCAGATTATAGAATCTATCACAGCATGATCTTCCCTGTCTCGCCTCCCACTGAGATCATAGAATCTATCACAGCATGCTCTTCCCTCTCTCCCCTCCCACTGAGATTATAGAATCTATCACAGCATGCTCTTCCCTCTCTTCCCTCAGACTCAGATTATAGAATCTATCACAGCATGCTCTTCCCTCTCTCCCCTCCCACTGAGATTATAGAATCTATCACAGCATGCTCTTCCCTCTCTCCCCTCCCACTCGGATTATAGAATCTATCACAGCATGCTCTTCCCTCTCTCTCCTCCCACTGAGATTATAGAATCTATCACAGCATGATGTTCCCTCTCTTCCCTCCCACTCAGATTATAGAATCTATCACAGCATGCTCTTCCCTCTCTCCCCTCCCACTGAGATTATAAAATCTATCTCAGCATGCTCTTCCCTCTCTCCCCTCCCACTCAGATTATAGAATCTATCACAGCATGCTCTTCCCTCTCTCGCCTCCCACTGAGATTATAGAATCTGTCACAACATGGTCTTCCCTCTCTCCCCTCCCACTCAGATTATAGAATCTATCACAGCATGCTCTTCCCTCTCTCCCCTCCCACTGAGATTATAGAATCGATCTCAGCATGCTCTTCCCTCTCTCCCCTCCCACTCAGATTATAGAATCTATCACAGCATGCTCTTCCCTCTCTCCCCTCCCACTGAGATTATAGAATCTATCACAGCATGCTCTTCCCTCTCTCCCCTCCCACTGAGATTATAGAATCTATCACAGCATGCTCTTCCCTCTCTCCCCTCCCACTGAGATTATAGAATCTATCACAGCATGCTCTTCCCTCTCTCCCCTCCCACTCAGATTATAGAATCTATCACAGCATGCTCTTCCCTCTCTCCCCTCCCACTGAGATTATAGAATCTATCACAGCATGCTCTTCCCTCTCTCCCCTCCCACTCAGATTATAGAATCTATCACAGCATGCTCTTCCCTCGCTCGCCTCCCACTGAGATTATAGAATCTATCACAGCATGCTCTTCCCTCTCTCCCCTCCCACTCAGATTATAGAATCTATCAGAGCATGCTCTTCCCTCTCTCCCATCAAACTGAGATTATAGAATCTATCACAGCATGCTCTTCCCTCTCTCCCCTCCCACTGAGATTATAGAATCTATCACAGCATGCTCTTCCCTCTCTTCCCTCAGACTCAGATCATAGAATCTATCACAGCATGCTCTTCCCTCTCTCCCCTCCCACTGAGATTATAGAATCTATCACAGCATGCTCTTCCCTCTCTCTCCTCCCACTCAGATTATAGAATCTATCACAGCATGCTCTTCCCTCTCTTCCCTCAGACTCAGATTATAGAATCTATCACAGCATGCTCTTCCCTCTCTCCCCTCCCACTGAGATTATAGAATCTATCACAGCATGCTCTTCCCTCTCTCCCCTCCCACTCAGATTATAGAATCTATCACAGCATCCTCTTCCCTCTCTCCCCTCCCACTCAGATTATAGAATCTATCACAGCAAGCTCTTCCCTCTCTTCCCTCAGACTCAGATTATAGAATCTATCACAGCATGCTCTTCCCTCTCTCCCCTCCCACTGAGATTATAGAATCTATCACAGCATGCTCTTCCCTCTCTCCCCTCCCACTCAGATTATAGAATCTATCACAGCATGCTCTTCCCTCTCTTCCCTCAGACTCAGATTATAGAATCTATCACAGCATGCTCTTCCCTCTCTCCCCTCCCACTCAGATTATAGAATCTATCACAGCATGCTCTTCCCTCTCTCCCCTCCCACTGAGATTATAGAATCTATCACAGCATGCTCTTCCCTCTCTCGCCTCCCACTGAGATTATAGAATCTATCACAGCATGCTCTTCCCTCTCTTCCCTCAGACTCAGATTATAGAATCTATCACAGCATGCTCTTCCCTCTCTCCCCTCCCACTGAGTTTATAGAATCTATCACAGCATGCTCTTCCCTCTCTCCCCTCCCACTCGGATTATAGAATCTATCACAGCATGCTCTTCCCTCTCTCTCCTCCCACTGAGATTATAGAATCTATCACAGCATGATCTTCCCTCTCTTCCCTCCCACTCAGATTATAGAATCTATCACAGCATGCTCTTCCCTCTCTCTCCTCCCACTGAGATTATAGAATCTATCACAGCATGATCTTCCCTCTCTTCCCTCCCACTCAGATTATAGAATCTATCACAGCATGCTCTTCCCTCTCTCCCCTCCCACTGAGATTATAAAATCTATCACAGCATGCTCTTCCCTCTCTCCCCTCCCACTCAGATTATAGAATCTATCACAGCATGCTCTTCCCTCTCTCGCCTCCCACTGAGATTATAGAATCTGTCACAACATGCTCTTCCCTCTCTCCCCTCCCACTCAGATTATAGAATCTATCACAGCATGCTCTTCCCTCTCTCCCCTCCCACTGAGATTATAGAATCGATCTCAGCATGCTCTTCCCTCTCTCCCCTCCCACTGAGATTATAGAATCTATCACAGCATGCTCTTCCCTCTCTCCCCTCCCACTGAGATTATAGAATCTATCACAGCATGCTCTTCCCTCTCTCCCCTCCCACTCAGATTATAGAATCTATCACAGCATGCTCTTCCCTCTCTCCCCTCCCACTCAGATTATAGAATCTATCACAGCATGCTCTTCACTCTCTCCCCTCCCACTCAGATTATAGAATCTATCACAGCATGCTCTTCCCTCTCTCCCCTCCCACTGAGATTATAGAATCTATCACAGCATGCTCTTCCCTCTCTCCCCTCCCACTCAGATTATAGAATCTATCACAGCATGCTCTTCCCTCTCTCGCCTCCCACTGAGATTATAGAATCTATCACAGCATGCTCTTCCCTCTCTCCCCTCCCACTCAGATTATAGAATCTATCAGAGCATGCTCTTCCCTCTCTCCCATCCCACTGAGATTATAGAATCTATCACAGCGTGCTCTTCCCTCTCTCGCCTCCCACTGAGATTATAGAATCTATCACAGCATGCTCTTCCCTCTCTCCCCTCCCACTGAGGTTATAGAATCCATCACAGCATGCTCTTCCCTCTCTCCCCTCCCACTGAGATTATAGAATCTATCACAGCATGCTCTTCCCTCTCTCGCCTCCCACTGAGATTATAGAATCTATCACAGCATGCTCTTCCCTCTCTCCCCTCCCACTGACATTATAGAATCTATCACAGCATGCTCTTCCCTCTCTCCCCTCCCACTCAGATTATAGAATCTATCACAGCATGCTCTTCCCTCTCTCCCCTCCCACTCAGATTATAGAATCTATCACAGCATGCTCTTCCCTCTCTCCCCTCCCACTGAGATTATAGAATCTATCACAGCATGCTCTTCCCTCTCTCCCCTCCCACTCAGATTATAGAATCTATCACAGCATGCTCTTCCCTCTCTCCCCTCCCACTGAGATTATAGAATCTATCACAGCATGCTCTTCACTCTCTCCCCTCCCACTGAGATTATAGAATCTATCACAGCATGCTCTTCCCTCTCTCCCCTCCCACTTAGATTACAGAATCTATCACAGCATGCTCTTCCCTCTCTCCCCTCCCACTCAGATTATAGAATCTATCACAGCATGCTCTTCCCTCTCTCCCCTCCCACTTAGATTACAGAATCTATCACAGCATGCTCTTCCCTCTCTCCCCTCCCACTCAGATTATAGAATCTATCACAGCATGCTCTTCCCTCTCTCCCCTCCCACTGAGATTATAGAATCTATCACAGCATGCTCTTCCCTCTCTCGCCTCCTACTGAGATTATAGAATCTATCACAGCATGCTCTTCCCTCTCGCCCCTCCCACTGAGATTATAGAATCTATCACAGCATGCTCTTCCCTCTCACCCCTCCCACTCAGATTATAGAATCTATCACAGCATGCTCTTCCCTCTCTCTCCTCCCACTGAGATTATAGAATCTATCACAGCATGATCTTCCCTCTCTTCCCTCCCACTCAGATTATAGAATCTATCACAGCATGCTCTTCCCTCTCTCCCCTCCCACTGAGATTATAAAATCTATCACAGCATGCTCTTCCCTCTCTCCCCTCCCACTCAGATTATAGAATCTATCACAGCATGCTCTTCCCTCTCTCGCCTCCCACTGAGATTATAGAATCTGTCACAACATGCTCTTCCCTCTCTCCCCTCCCACTCAGATTATAGAATCTATCACAGCATGCTCTTCCCTCTCTCCCCTCCCACTCAGATTATAGAATCGATCTCAGCATGCTCTTCCCTCTCTCCCCTCCCACTGAGATTATAGAATCTATCACAGCATGCTCTTCCCTCTCTCCCCTCCCACTGAGATTATAGAATCTATCACAGCATGCTCTTCCCTCTCTCCCCTCCCACTCAGATTATAGAATCTATCACAGCATGCTCTTCCCTCTCTCCCCTCCCACTCAGATTATAGAATCTATCACAGCATGCTCTTCCCTCTCTCCTCTCCCACTGAGATTATAGAATCTATCACAGCATGCTCTTCCCTCTCTCCCCTCCCACTCAGATTATAGAATCTATCACAGCATGCTCTTCCCTCTCTCGCCTCCCACTGAGATTATAGAATCTATCACAGCATGCTCTTCCCTCTCTCCCCTCCCAGTCAGATTATAGAATCTATCACAGCATGCTCTTCCCTCTCTCCCCTCCCACTCAGATTATAGAATCTATCACAGCATGCTCTTCCCTCTCTCCCCTCCCACTGAGATTATAGAATCTATCACAGCATGCTCTTCCCTCTCTTCCCTCCCACTCAGATTATAGAATCTATCACAGCATGCTCTTCCCTCTCTCCCCTCCCACTGAGATTATAGAATCTATCACAGCATGCTCTTCCCTCTCTCCCCTCCCACTCGGATTATAGAATCTATCACAGCATGCTCTTCCCTCTCTCCCCTCCCACTGAGATTATAGAATCTATCACAGAATGCTCTTCCCTCTCTTCCCTCCCACTCAGATTATAGAATCTATCACAGCATGCTCTTCCCTCTCTCCCCTCCAACTGAGATTATAGAATCTATCACAGCATGCTCTTCCCTCTCTCCCCTCCCACTCAGATTATAGAATCTATCACAGCATGCTCTTCCCTCTCTCCCCTCCCACTGAGATTATAGAATCTATCACAGCATGCTCTTCCCTCCCTCCCCTCCCACTCATATTATAGAATCTATCACAGCATGCTCTTCCCTCTCTCCCCTCTCACTGAGATTATAGAATCTATCACAGCATGCTCTTCCCTCTCTCCCCTCCCACTGAGATTATAGAATCTATCACAGCATGCTCTTCCTTCAGTCACCTCCCACTGAGATTATAGAATCTATCACAGCATGCTCTTCCCTCTCTCCCCTCCCACTCAGATTATAGAATCTATCACAGCATGCTCTTCCCTCTCTTCCCTCAGACTCAGATTATAGAATCTATCACAGCATGCTCTTCCCTCTCTCCCCTCCCACTGAGATTATAGAATCTATCACAGCATACTCTTCCCTCTCTCCCCTCCCACTCAGATTATAGAATCTATCACAGCATGCTCTTCCCTCTCTCTCCTCCCACTGAGATTATAGAATCTATCACAGCATGATCTTCCCTCTCTTCCCTCCCACTCAGATTATAGAATCTATCACAGCATGCTCTTCCCTCTCTCCCCTCCCACTGAGATTATAAAATCTATCACAGCATGCTCTTCCCTCTCTCCCCTCCCACTCAGATTATAGAATCTATCACAGCATGCTCTTCCCTCTCTCCCCTCCCACTGAGATTATTGAATCTATCACAGCATGCTCTTCCCTCTCTCCCCTCCCAGTCAGATTATAGAATCTATCACAGCATGCTCTTCCCTCTCTCCCCTCCCACTCAGATTATAGAATCCATCACAGCATGCTCTTCCCTCTCTCCCCTCCCACTGAGATTATAGAATCTATCACAGCATGCTCTTCCCTCTCTTCCCTCCCACTCAGATTATAGAATCTATCACAGCATGCTCTTCCCTCTCTCCCCTCCCACTGAGATTATAGAATCTATCACAGCATGCTCTTCCCTCTCTCCCCTCCCACTCGGATTATAGAATCTATCACAGCATGCTCTTCCCTCTCTCCCCTCCCACTGAGATTATAGAATCTATCACAGAATGCTCTTCCCTCTCTTCCCTCCCACTCAGATTATAGAATCTATCACAGCATGCTCTTCCCTCTCTCCCCTCCAACTGAGATTATAGAATCTATCACAGCATGCTCTTCCCTCTCTCCCCTCCCACTCAGATTATAGAATCTATCACAGCATGCTCTTCCCTCTCTCCCCTCCTACTGAGATTATAGAATCTATCACAGCATGCTCTTCCCTCTCTCCCCTCCCACTCATATTATAGAATCTATCACAGCATGCTCTTCCCTCTCTCCCCTCTCACTGAGATTATAGAATCTATCACAGCATGCTCTTCCCTCTCTCCCCTCCCACTGAGATTATAGAATCTATCACAGCATGCTCTTCCTTCAGTCACCTCCCACTGAGATTATAGAATCTATCACAGCATGCTCTTCCCTCTCTCCCCTCCCACTGAGATTATAGAATCTATCACAGCATGCTCTTCCCTCTCTCCCCTCCCACTCATATTATAGAATCTATCACAGCATGCTCTTCCCTCTCTCCCCTCTCACTGAGATTATAGAATCTATCACAGCATGCTCTTCCCTCTCTCCCCTCCCACTGAGATTATAGAATCTATCACAGCATGCTCTTCCTTCAGTCACCTCCCACTGAGATTATAGAATCTATCACAGCATGCTCTTCCCTCTCTCCCCTCCCACTCAGATTATAGAATCTATCACAGCATGCTCTTCCCTCTCTTCCCTCAGACTCAGATTATAGAATCTATCACAGCATGCTCTTCCCTCTATCCCCTCCCACTGAGATTATAGAATCTATCACAGCATACTCTTCCCTCTCTCCCCTCCCACTCAGATTATAGAATCTATCACAGCATGCTCTTCCCTCTCTCGCCTCCCACTGAGATTATAGAATCTATCACAGCATGCTCTTCCCTCTCTCCCCTCCCACTCAGATTATAGAATCTATCAGAGCATGCTCTTCCCTCTCTCCCATCCCACTGAGATTATAGAATCTATCACAGCGTGCTCTTCCCTCTCTCGCCTCCCACTGAGATTATAGAATCTATCACAGCATGCTCTTCCCTCTCTCCCCTCCCACTGAGGTTATAGAATCCATCACAGCATGCTCTTCCCTCTCTCCCCTCCCACTGAGATTATAGAATCTATCACAGCATGCTCTTCCCTCTCTCGCCTCCCACTGAGATTATAGAATCTATCACAGCATGCTCTTCCCTCTCTCCCCTCCCACTGACATTATAGAATCTATCACAGCATGCTCTTCCCTCTCTCCCCTCCCACTCAGATTATAGAATCTATCACAGCATGCTCTTCCCTCTCTCCCCTCCCACTCAGATTATAGAATCTATCACAGCATGCTCTTCCCTCTCTCCCCTCCCACTGAGATTATAGAATCTATCACAGCATGCTCTTCCCTCTCTCCCCTCCCACTCAGATTATAGAATCTATCACAGCATGCTCTTCCCTCTCTCCCCTCCCACTGAGATTATAGAATCTATCACAGCATGCTCTTCACTCTCTCCCCTCCCACTGAGATTATAGAATCTATCACAGCATGCTCTTCCCTCTCTCCCCTCCCACTTAGATTACAGAATCTATCACAGCATGCTCTTCCCTCTCTCCCCTCCCACTCAGATTATAGAATCTATCACAGCATGCTCTTCCCTCTCTCCCCTCCCACTTAGATTACAGAATCTATCACAGCATGCTCTTCCCTCTCTCCCCTCCCACTCAGATTATAGAATCTATCACAGCATGCTCTTCCCTCTCTCCCCTCCCACTGAGATTATAGAATCTATCACAGCATGCTCTTCCCTCTCTCGCCTCCTACTGAGATTATAGAATCTATCACAGCATGCTCTTCCCTCTCGCCCCTCCCACTGAGATTATAGAATCTATCACAGCATGCTCTTCCCTCTCACCCCTCCGACTCAGATTATAGAATCTATCACAGCATGCTCTTCCCTCTCTCTCCTCCCACTGAGATTATAGAATCTATCACAGCATGATCTTCCCTCTCTTCCCTCCCACTCAGATTATAGAATCTATCACAGCATGCTCTTCCCTCTCTCCCCTCCCACTGAGATTATAAAATCTATCACAGCATGCTCTTCCCTCTCTCCCCTCCCACTCAGATTATAGAATCTATCACAGCATGCTCTTCCCTCTCTCGCCTCCCACTGAGATTATAGAATCTGTCACAACATGCTCTTCCCTCTCTCCCCTCCCACTCAGATTATAGAATCTATCACAGCATGCTCTTCCCTCTCTCCCCTCCCACTCAGATTATAGAATCGATCTCAGCATGCTCTTCCCTCTCTCCCCTCCCACTGAGATTATAGAATCTATCACAGCATGCTCTTCCCTCTCTCCCCTCCCACTGAGATTATAGAATCTATCACAGCATGCTCTTCCCTCTCTCCCCTCCCACTCAGATTATAGAATCTATCACAGCATGCTCTTCCCTCTCTCCCCTCCCACTCAGATTATAGAATCTATCACAGCATGCTCTTCCCTCTCTCCTCTCCCACTGAGATTATAGAATCTATCACAGCATGCTCTTCCCTCTCTCCCCTCCCACTCAGATTATAGAATCTATCACAGCATGCTCTTCCCTCTCTCGCCTCCCACTGAGATTATAGAATCTATCACAGCATGCTCTTCCCTCTCTCCCCTCCCAGTCAGATTATAGAATCTATCACAGCATGCTCTTCCCTCTCTCCCCTCCCACTCAGATTATAGAATCTATCACAGCATGCTCTTCCCTCTCTCCCCTCCCACTGAGATTATAGAATCTATCACAGCATGCTCTTCCCTCTCTTCCCTCCCACTCAGATTATAGAATCTATCACAGCATGCTCTTCCCTCTCTCCCCTCCCACTGAGATTATAGAATCTATCACAGCATGCTCTTCCCTCTCTCCCCTCCCACTCGGATTATAGAATCTATCACAGCATGCTCTTCCCTCTCTCCCCTCCCACTGAGATTATAGAATCTATCACAGAATGCTCTTCCCTCTCTTCCCTCCCACTCAGATTATAGAATCTATCACAGCATGCTCTTCCCTCTCTCCCCTCCAACTGAGATTATAGAATCTATCACAGCATGCTCTTCCCTCTCTCCCCTCCCACTCAGATTATAGAATCTATCACAGCATGCTCTTCCCTCTCTCCCCTCCCACTGAGATTATAGAATCTATCACAGCATGCTCTTCCCTCTCTCCCCTCCCACTCATATTATAGAATCTATCACAGCATGCTCTTCCCTCTCTCCCCTCTCACTGAGATTATAGAATCTATCACAGCATGCTCTTCCCTCTCTCCCCTCCCACTGAGATTATAGAATCTATCACAGCATGCTCTTCCTTCAGTCACCTCCCACTGAGATTATAGAATCTATCACAGCATGCTCTTCCCTCTCTCCCCTCCCACTCAGATTATAGAATCTATCACAGCATGCTCTTCCCTCTCTTCCCTCAGACTCAGATTATAGAATCTATCACAGCATGCTCTTCCCTCTCTCCCCTCCCACTGAGATTATAGAATCTATCACAGCATACTCTTCCCTCTCTCCCCTCCCACTCAGATTATAGAATCTATCACAGCATGCTCTTCCCTCTCTCTCCTCCCACTGAGATTATAGAATCTATCACAGCATGATCTTCCCTCTCTTCCCTCCCACTCAGATTATAGAATCTATCACAGCATGCTCTTCCCTCTCTCCCCTCCCACTGAGATTATAAAATCTATCACAGCATGCTCTTCCCTCTCTCCCCTCCCACTCAGATTATAGAATCTATCACAGCATGCTCTTCCCTCTCTCCCCTCCCACTGAGATTATTGAATCTATCACAGCATGCTCTTCCCTCTCTCCCCTCCCACTCAGATTATAGAATCTATCACAGCATGCTCTTCCCTCTCTCGCCTCCCACTGAGATTATAGAATCTATCACAGCATGCTCTTCCCTCTCTCCCCTCCCACTGAGATTATAGAATCTATCACAGCATGCTCTTCCCTCTCTCCCCTCCCACTCGGATTATAGAATCTATCACAGCATGCTCTTCCCTCTCTCCCCTCCCACTGAGATTATAGAATCTATCACAGAATGCTCTTCCCTCACTTCCCTCCCACTCAGATTATAGAATCTATCACAGCATGCTCTTCCCTCTCTCCCCTCCAACTGAGATTATAGAATCTATCACAGCATGCTCTTCCCTCTCTCCCCTCCCACTCAGATTATAGAATCTATCACAGCATGCTCTTCCCTCTCTCCCCTCCCACTGAGATTATAGAATCTATCACAGCATGCTCTTCCCTCTCTCCCCTCCCACTCATATTATAGAATCTATCACAGCATGCTCTTCCCTCTCTCCCCTCTCACTGAGATTATAGAATCTATCACAGCATGCTCTTCCCTCTCTCCCCTCCCACTGAGATTATAGAATCTATCACAGCATGCTCTTCCTTCAGTCACCTCCCACTGAGATTATAGAATCTATCACAGCATGCTCTTCCCTCTCTCCCCTCCCACTCAGATTATAGAATCTATCACAGCATGCTCTTCCCTCTCTTCCCTCAGACTCAGATTATAGAATCTATCACAGCATGCTCTTCCCTCTCTCCCCTCCCACTGAGATTATAGAATCTATCACAGCATACTCTTCCCTCTCTCCCCTCCCACTCAGATTATAGAATCTATCACAGCATGCTCTTCCCTCTCTCGCCTCCCACTGAGATTATAGAATCTATCACAGCATGCTCTTCCCTCTCTCCCCTCCCACTCAGATTATAGAATCTATCAGAGCATGCTCTTCCCTCTCTCCCATCCCACTGAGATTATAGAATCTATCACAGCGTGCTCTTCCCTCTCTCGCCTCCCACTGAGATTATAGAATCTATCACAGCATGCTCTTCCCTCTCTCCCCTCCCACTGAGGTTATAGAATCCATCACAGCATGCTCTTCCCTCTCTCCCCTCCCACTGAGATTATAGAATCTATCACAGCATGCTCTTCCCTCTCTCGCCTCCCACTGAGATTATAGAATCTATCACAGCATGCTCTTCCCTCTCTCCCCTCCCACTGACATTATAGAATCTATCACAGCATGCTCTTCCCTCTCTCCCCTCCCACTCAGATTATAGAATCTATCACAGCATGCTCTTCCCTCTCTCCCCTCCCACTCAGATTATAGAATCTATCACAGCATGCTCTTCCCTCTCTCCCCTCCCACTGAGATTATAGAATCTATCACAGCATGCTCTTCCCTCTCTCCCCTCCCACTCAGATTATAGAATCTATCACAGCATGCTCTTCCCTCTCTCCCCTCCCACTGAGATTATAGAATCTATCACAGCATGCTCTTCACTCTCTCCCCTCCCACTGAGATTATAGAATCTATCACAGCATGCTCTTCCCTCTCTCCCCTCCCACTTAGATTACAGAATCTATCACAGCATGCTCTTCCCTCTCTCCCCTCCCACTCAGATTATAGAATCTATCACAGCATGCTCTTCCCTCTCTCCCCTCCCACTTAGATTACAGAATCTATCACAGCATGCTCTCCCCTCTCTCCCCTCCCACTCAGATTATAGAATCTATCACAGCATGCTCTTCCCTCTCTCCCCTCCCACTGAGATTATAGAATCTATCACAGCATGCTCTTCCCTCTCTCGCCTCCTACTGAGATTATAGAATCTATCACAGCATGCTCTTCCCTCTCGCCCCTCCCACTGAGATTATAGAATCTATCACAGCATGCTCTTCCCTCTCACCCCTCCCACTCAGATTATAGAATCTATCACAGCATGCTCTTCCCTCTCTCTCCTCCCACTGAGATTATAGAATCTATCACAGCATGATCTTCCCTCTCTTCCCTCCCACTCAGATTATAGAATCTATCACAGCATGCTCTTCCCTCTCTCCCCTCCCACTGAGATTATAAAATCTATCACAGCATGCTCTTCCCTCTCTCCCCTCCCACTCAGATTATAGAATCTATCACAGCATGCTCTTCCCTCTCTCGCCTCCCACTGAGATTATAGAATCTGTCACAACATGCTCTTCCCTCTCTCCCCTCCCACTCAGATTATAGAATCTATCACAGCATGCTCTTCCCTCTCTCCCCTCCCACTCAGATTATAGAATCGATCTCAGCATGCTCTTCCCTCTCTCCCCTCCCACTGAGATTATAGAATCTATCACAGCATGCTCTTCCCTCTCTCCCCTCCCACTGAGATTATAGAATCTATCACAGCATGCTCTTCCCTCTCTCCCCTCCCACTCAGATTATAGAATCTATCACAGCATGCTCTTCCCTCTCTCCCCTCCCACTCAGATTATAGAATCTATCACAGCATGCTCTTCCCTCTCTCCTCTCCCACTGAGATTATAGAATCTATCACAGCATGCTCTTCCCTCTCTCCCCTCCCACTCAGATTATAGAATCTATCACAGCATGCTCTTCCCTCTCTCGCCTCCCACTGAGATTATAGAATCTATCACAGCATGCTCTTCCCTCTCTCCCCTCCCAGTCAGATTATAGAATCTATCACAGCATGCTCTTCCCTCTCTCCCCTCCCACTCAGATTATAGAATCTATCACAGCATGCTCTTCCCTCTCTCCCCTCCCACTGAGATTATAGAATCTATCACAGCATGCTCTTCCCTCTCTTCCCTCCCACTCAGATTATAGAATCTATCACAGCATGCTCTTCCCTCTCTCCCCTCCCACTGAGATTATAGAATCTATCACAGCATGCTCTTCCCTCTCTCCCCTCCCACTCGGATTATAGAATCTATCACAGCATGCTCTTCCCTCTCTCCCCTCCCACTGAGATTATAGAATCTATCACAGAATGCTCTTCCCTCTCTTCCCTCCCACTCAGATTATAGAATCTATCACAGCATGCTCTTCCCTCTCTCCCCTCCAACTGAGATTATAGAATCTATCACAGCATGCTCTTCCCTCTCTCCCCTCCCACTCAGATTATAGAATCTATCACAGCATGCTCTTCCCTCTCTCCCCTCCCACTGAGATTATAGAATCTATCACAGCATGCTCTTCCCTCTCTCCCCTCCCACTCATATTATAGAATCTATCACAGCATGCTCTTCCCTCTCTCCCCTCTCACTGAGATTATAGAATCTATCACAGCATGCTCTTCCCTCTCTCCCCTCCCACTGAGATTATAGAATCTATCACAGCATGCTCTTCCTTCAGTCACCTCCCACTGAGATTATAGAATCTATCACAGCATGCTCTTCCCTCTCTCCCCTCCCACTCAGATTATAGAATCTATCACAGCATGCTCTTCCCTCTCTTCCCTCAGACTCAGATTATAGAATCTATCACAGCATGCTCTTCCCTCTCTCCCCTCCCACTGAGATTATAGAATCTATCACAGCATACTCTTCCCTCTCTCCCCTCCCACTCAGATTATAGAATCTATCACAGCATGCTCTTCCCTCTCTCTCCTCCCACTGAGATTATAGAATCTATCACAGCATGATCTTCCCTCTCTTCCCTCCCACTCAGATTATAGAATCTATCACAGCATGCTCTTCCCTCTCTCCCCTCCCACTGAGAATATAAAATCTATCACAGCATGCTCTTCCCTCTCTCCCCTCCCACTCAGATTATAGAATCTATCACAGCATGCTCTTCCCTCTCTCCCCTCCCACTGAGATTATTGAATCTATCACAGCATGCTCTTCCCTCTCTCCCCTCCCACTCAGATTATAGAATCTATCACAGCATGCTCTTCCCTCTCTCGCCTCCCACTGAGATTATAGAATCTATCACAGCATGCTCTTCCCTCTCTCCCCTCCCAGTCAGATTATAGAATCTATCACAGCATGCTCTTCCCTCTCTCCCCTCCCACTCAGATTATAGAATCTATCACAGCATGCTCTTCCCTCTCTCCCCTCCCACTGAGATTATAGAATCTATCACAGCATGCTCTTCCCTCTCTTCCCTCCCACTCAGATTATAGAATCTATCACAGCATGCTCTTCCCTCTCTCCCCTCCCACTGAGATTATAGAATCTATCACAGCATGCTCTTCCCTCTCTCCCCTCCCACTCGGATTATAGAATCTATCACAGCATGCTCTTCCCTCTCTCCCCTCCCACTGAGATTATAGAATCTATCACAGAATGCTCTTCCCTCTCTTCCCTCCCACTCAGATTATAGAATCTATCACAGCATGCTCTTCCCTCTCTCCCCTCCAACTGAGATTATAGAATCTATCACAGCATGCTCTTCCCTCTCTCCCCTCCCACTCAGATTATAGAATCTATCACAGCATGCTCTTCCCTCTCTCCCCTCCCACTGAGATTATAGAATCTATCACAGCATGCTCTTCCCTCTCTCCCCTCCCACTCATATTATAGAATCTATCACAGCATGCTCTTCCCTCTCTCCCCTCTCACTGAGATTATAGAATCTATCACAGCATGCTCTTCCCTCTCTCCCCTCCCACTCAGATTATAGAATCTATCACAGCATGCTCTTCCTTCAGTCACCTCCCACTGAGATTATAGAATCTATCACAGCATGCTCTTCCCTCTCTCCCCTCCCAGTCAGATTATAGAATCTATCACAGCATGCTCTTCCCTCTCTCCCCTCCCACTCAGATTATAGAATCTATCACAGCATGCTCTTCCCTCTCTCCCCTGCCACTCAGATTATAGAATCTATCACAGCATGCTCTTCCCTCTCTCCCCTCCCACTCATATTATAGAATCTATCACAGCATGCTCTTCCCTCTCTCCCCTCTCACTGAGATTATAGAATCTATCACAGCATGCTCTTCCCTCTCTCCCCTCCCACTGAGATTATAGAATCTATCACAGCATGCTCTTCCTTCAGTCACCTCCCACGGAGATTATAGAATCTATCACAGCATGCTCTTCCCTCTCTCCCCTCCCACTCAGATTATCGAATCTATCACAGCATGCTCTTCCCTCTCTCCCCTCCCACTCAGATTATAGAATCTATCACAGCATGCTCTTCCCTCTCTCCCCTCCCACTGACATTATAGAATCTATCACAGCATGCTCTTCCCTCTCTCCCCTCCCACTCAGATTATAGAATCTATCACAGCATGCTCTTCCCTCTCTCCCCTCCCACTCAGATTATAGAATCTATCACAGCATGCTCTTCCCTCTCTCCCCTCCCACTGAGATTATAGAATCTATCACAGCATGCTCTTCCCTCTCTCCCCTCCCACTCAGATTATAGAATCTATCACAGCATGCTCTTCCCTCTCTCCCCTCCCACTGAGATTATAGAATCTATCACAGCATGCTCTTCACTCTCTCCCCTCCCACTGAGATTATAGAATCTATCACAGCATGCTCTTCCCTCTCTCCCCTCCCACTTAGATTACAGAATCTATCACAGCATGCTCTTCCCTCTCTCCCCTCCCACTCAGATTATAGAATCTATCACAGCATGCTCTTCCCTCTCTCCCCTCCCACTTAGATTACAGAATCTATCACAGCATGCTCTCCCCTCTCTCCCCTCCCACTCAGATTATAGAATCTATCACAGCATGCTCTTCCCTCTCTCCCCTCCCACTGAGATTATAGAATCTATCACAGCATGCTCTTCCCTCTCTCGCCTCCTACTGAGATTATAGAATCTATCACAGCATGCTCTTCCCTCTCGCCCCTCCCACTGAGATTATAGAATCTATCACAGCATGCTCTTCCCTCTCACCCCTCCCACTCAGATTATAGAATCTATCACAGCATGCTCTTCCCTCTCTCTCCTCCCACTGAGATTATAGAATCTATCACAGCATGATCTTCCCTCTCTTCCCTCCCACTCAGATTATAGAATCTATCACAGCATGCTCTTCCCTCTCTCCCCTCCCACTGAGATTATAAAATCTATCACAGCATGCTCTTCCCTCTCTCCCCTCCCACTCAGATTATAGAATCTATCACAGCATGCTCTTCCCTCTCTCGCCTCCCACTGAGATTATAGAATCTGTCACAACATGCTCTTCCCTCTCTCCCCTCCCACTCAGATTATAGAATCTATCACAGCATGCTCTTCCCTCTCTCCCCTCCCACTCAGATTATAGAATCGATCTCAGCATGCTCTTCCCTCTCTCCCCTCCCACTGAGATTATAGAATCTATCACAGCATGCTCTTCCCTCTCTCCCCTCCCACTGAGATTATAGAATCTATCACAGCATGCTCTTCCCTCTCTCCCCTCCCACTCAGATTATAGAATCTATCACAGCATGCTCTTCCCTCTCTCCCCTCCCACTCAGATTATAGAATCTATCACAGCATGCTCTTCCCTCTCTCCTCTCCCACTGAGATTATAGAATCTATCACAGCATGCTCTTCCCTCTCTCCCCTCCCACTCAGATTATAGAATCTATCACAGCATGCTCTTCCCTCTCTCGCCTCCCACTGAGATTATAGAATCTATCACAGCATGCTCTTCCCTCTCTCCCCTCCCAGTCAGATTATAGAATCTATCACAGCATGCTCTTCCCTCTCTCCCCTCCCACTCAGATTATAGAATCTATCACAGCATGCTCTTCCCTCTCTCCCCTCCCACTGAGATTATAGAATCTATCACAGCATGCTCTTCCCTCTCTTCCCTCCCACTCAGATTATAGAATCTATCACAGCATGCTCTTCCCTCTCTCCCCGCCCACTGAGATTATAGAATCTATCACAGCATGCTCTTCCCTCTCTCCCCTCCCACTCGGATTATAGAATCTATCACAGCATGCTCTTCCCTCTCTCCCCTCCCACTGAGATTATAGAATCTATCACAGAATGCTCTTCCCTCTCTTCCCTCCCACTCAGATTATAGAATCTATCACAGCATGCTCTTCCCTCTCTCCCCTCCAACTGAGATTATAGAATCTATCACAGCATGCTCTTCCCTCTCTCCCCTCCCACTCAGATTATAGAATCTATCACAGCATGCTCTTCCCTCTCTCCCCTCCCACTGAGATTATAGAATCTATCACAGCATGCTCTTCCCTCTCTCCCCTCCCACTCATATTATAGAATCTATCACAGCATGCTCTTCCCTCTCTCCCCTCTCACTGAGATTATAGAATCTATCACAGCATGCTCTTCCCTCTCTCCCCTCCCACTGAGATTATAGAATCTATCACAGCATGCTCTTCCTTCAGTCACCTCCCACTGAGATTATAGAATCTATCACAGCATGCTCTTCCCTCTCTCCCCTCCCACTCAGATTATAGAATCTATCACAGCATGCTCTTCCCTCTCTTCCCTCAGACTCAGATTATAGAATCTATCACAGCATGCTCTTCCCTCTCTCCCCTCCCACTGAGATTATAGAATCTATCACAGCATACTCTTCCCTCTCTCCCCTCCCACTCAGATTATAGAATCTATCACAGCATGCTCTTCCCTCTCTCTCCTCCCACTGAGATTATAGAATCTATCACAGCATGATCTTCCCTCTCTTCCCTCCCACTCAGATTATAGAATCTATCACAGCATGCTCTTCCCTCTCTCCCCTCCCACTGAGAATATAAAATCTATCACAGCATGCTCTTCCCTCTCTCCCCTCCCACTCAGATTATAGAATCTATCACAGCATGCTCTTCCCTCTCTCCCCTCCCACTGAGATTATTGAATCTATCACAGCATGCTCTTCCCTCTCTCCCCTCCCACTCAGATTATAGAATCTATCACAGCATGCTCTTCCCTCTCTCGCCTCCCACTGAGATTATAGAATCTATCACAGCATGCTCTTCCCTCTCTCCCCTCCCAGTCAGATTATAGAATCTATCACAGCATGCTCTTCCCTCTCTCCCCTCCCACTCAGATTATAGAATCTATCACAGCATGCTCTTCCCTCTCTCCCCTCCCACTGAGATTATAGAATCTATCACAGCATGCTCTTCCCTCTCTTCCCTCCCACTCAGATTATAGAATCTATCACAGCATGCTCTTCCCTCTCTCCCCTCCCACTGAGATTATAGAATCTATCACAGCATGCTCTTCCCTCTCTCCCCTCCCACTCGGATTATAGAATCTATCACAGCATGCTCTTCCCTCTCTCCCCTCCCACTGAGATTATAGAATCTATCACAGAATGCTCTTCCCTCTCTTCCCTCCCACTCAGATTATAGAATCTATCACAGCATGCTCTTCCCTCTCTCCCCTCCAACTGAGATTATAGAATCTATCACAGCATGCTCTTCCCTCTCTCCCCTCCCACTCAGATTATAGAATCTATCACAGCATGCTCTTCCCTCTCTCCCCTCCCACTGAGATTATAGAATCTATCACAGCATGCTCTTCCCTCTCTCCCCTCCCACTCATATTATAGAATCTATCACAGCATGCTCTTCCCTCTCTCCCCTCTCACTGAGATTATAGAATCTATCACAGCATGCTCTTCCCTCTCTCCCCTCCCACTCAGATTATAGAATCTATCACAGCATGCTCTTCCTTCAGTCACCTCCCACTGAGATTATAGAATCTATCACAGCATGCTCTTCCCTCTCTCCCCTCCCAGTCAGATTATAGAATCTATCACAGCATGCTCTTCCCTCTCTCCCCTCCCACTCAGATTATAGAATCTATCACAGCATGCTCTTCCCTCTCTCCCCTGCCACTCAGATTATAGAATCTATCACAGCATGCTCTTCCCTCTCTCCCCTCCCACTCATATTATAGAATCTATCACAGCATGCTCTTCCCTCTCTCCCCTCTCACTGAGATTATAGAATCTATCACAGCATGCTCTTCCCTCTCTCCCCTCCCACTGAGATTATAGAATCTATCACAGCATGCTCTTCCTTCAGTCACCTCCCACGGAGATTATAGAATCTATCACAGCATGCTCTTCCCTCTCTCCCCTCCCACTCAGATTATCGAATCTATCACAGCATGCTCTTCCCTCTCTCCCCTCCCACTCAGATTATAGAATCTATCACAGCATGCTCTTCCCTCTCTCCCCTCCCACTGAAATTATAGAATCTATCACAGCATGCTCTTCCCTCTCTCCCCTCCCACTCAGATTATAGAATCTATGACAGCATGCTCTTCCCTCTCTCCCCTCCCACTCAGATTATAGAATCTATCACAGCATGCTCTTCCTTCACTCCCCTCCCACTGAGATTATAGAATCTATCACAGCATGGTCTTCCCTCTCTCCCCTCCCACTGAGATTATAGAATCTATCACAGCATGCTCTTCCCTCTCTCCCCTCCCACTCAGATTATAGAATCTATCACAGCATGCTCTTCCCTCTCTCCTCTCCCACTGAGATTATAGAATCTATCACAGCATGCTCTTCTCTCTCTCCCCTCCCACTGAGATTGTGGAATCTATCACAGCATGCTCTTCCCTCTCTCCCCTCTCACTGAGATTATAGAATCTATCACAGCATGCTCTTCCCTCTCTCCCCTCCCACTGAGATTATAGAATCTATCACAGCATGCTCTTCCTTCAGTCACCTCCCACTGAGATTATAGAATCTATCACAGCATGCTCTTCCCTCTCTCCCCTCCCACTCAGATTATCGAATCTATCACAGCATGCTCTTCCCTCTCTCCCCTCCCACTCAGATTATAGAATCTATCACAGCATGCTCTTCCCTCTCTCCCCTCCCACTCAGATTATAGAATCTATCACAACATGCTCTTCCCTCTCTCCCCTCCCACTGAGATTATAGAATCTATCACAGCATGCTCTTCCCTCTCTCCCCTCCCACTGAGATTATAGAATCTAACACAGCATGCTCTTCCCTCTCTCCCCTCCCACTGAAATTATAGAATCTATCACAGCATGCTCTTCCCTCTCTCCCCTCCCACTCAGATTATAGAATCTATGACAGCATGCTCTTCCCTCTCTCCCCTCCCACTGAGATTATAGAATCTATCACAGCATGCTCTTCCTTCACTCCCCTCCCACTCAGATTATAGAATCTATCACAGCATGCTCTTCCCTCTCTCCCCTCCCACTGAGATTATAGAATCTATCACAGCATGCTCTTCCCTCTCTCCCCTCCCACTGAGATTATAGAATCTAACACAGCATGCTCTTCCCTCTCTCCCCTCCCACTGAAATTATAGAATCTATCACAGCATGCTCTTCCCTCTCTCCCCTCCCACTCAGATTATAGAATCTATGACAGCATGCTCTTCCCTCTCTCCCCTCCCACTGAGATTATAGAATCTATCACAGCATGCTCTTCTCTCTCTCCCTCCCACTGAGATTGTGGAATCTATCACAGCATGCTCTTCCCTCTCTCCTCTCCCACTGAGATTATAGAATCTATCACAGCATGCTCTTCCCTCTCTCCCCTCCCACTGAGATTATAGAATCTATCACTGCATGCTCTTCCCTCTCTCCCCTCCCACTGAGATTATACAATCTATCACAGCATGCTTTTCACTCTCTCCCCTCCCACTCTGATTATAGAATTTATCACAGCATGCTCTTCCCTCTCTCCTCTCCCACTGAGATTATAGAATCTATCACAGCATGCTCTTCCCTCTCTCCCCTCCCACTGAGATTATAGAATCTATCACAGCATGCTCTTCCCTCACTTCCCTCAGACTCAGATTATAGAATCTATCACATCATGCTCTTCCCTCTCTCCCCTCCCAATCAGATTAAGAATCTATCACAGCATACTCTTCCCTCTCTCCCCTCCCACTCAGATTATAGAATCTATCACAGCATGCTCTTCACTCTCTCCTCTCCCACTCAGATTATAGAATCTATCACAGCATGCTCTTCTCTCTCTCCCCTCCCACTGAGATTATAGAATCTGTCACAGCATGCTCTTCCCTCTCTCCTCTCCCACTCAGATTATAGAATCTATCACAGCATGCTCTTCTCTCTCTCCCCTCCCACTGAGATTATAGAATCTATCACAGCATGCTCTTCCCTCTCTTCCCTCCCACTCAGATTATAGAATATATCACAGCATACTCTTCCCTCTCTCCCCTCCCACTCAGATTATAGAATCTATCACAGCATGCTCTTCCCTCTCTCCTCTCTCACTCAGATTATAGAATCTATCACAGCATGCTCTTCTCTCTCTCCACTCCCACTGAGATTATAGAATCTATCACAGCATGCTCTTCCCTCTCTCCCCTCCCACTCAGATTATAGAATCTATCACAGCATGCTCTTCCCTCTCTCCCCTCCCACTCAGATTATAGAATCTATCACAGCATGCTCTTCCCTCTCTCCCCTCCCACTGAGATTACCGAATCGATCACAGCATGCTCTTCCCTCTCTCCCCTCCCACTGAGATTATAGAATCTATCACAGCATGCTCTTCCCTCTCTCACCTCCCACTCAGATTATAGAATCTATCACAGCATGCTCTTCCCTCTCTCCCCTCCCACTGAGATTATAGAATCTATCACAGCATGCTCTTCCCTCTCTCCCCTCCCACTGAGATTATAGAATCTATCACAGCATGCTCTTCCCTCTCTCCCCTCCCACTGAGATTATAGAATCTATCACAGCATGCTCTTCCCTATCTCCCATGCCACTCAGATTATAGAATCTATCACAGCATGCTCTTCCCTCTCTCCCCTCCCACTGAGATTATAGAATCTATCACAGCATGCTCTTCCCTCTCTCCCCTCCCACTCAGATTATAGAATCTATCACAGCATGCTCTTCCCTGTCTCCCCTCCCACTGAGATTATAGAATCTATCACAGCATGCTCTTCCCTCTCTCCCCTCCCACTGTGATTATAGATTCTATCACAGCATGCTCTTCCCTCTCTCCCCTCCCACTGAGATTATAGAATCTATCACAGCATGCTCTTCCCTCTCTTCCCTCAGACTCAGATTATGGAATCTATCACAGCATGCTCTTCCCTCTCTCCCCTCCCACTCAGATTATAGAATCTATCACAGCATGCTCTTCCCTCTCTCCCCTCCCACTCAGATTATAGAATCTATCACAGCATGCTTTTCCCTCTCTCCCCTCCCACTCAGATTATAGAATCTATCACAGCATGCTCTTCCCTCTCTCCCCTCCCACTCATATTATAGAATCTATCACAGCATGCTCTTCCCTCTCTCCCCTCTCACTGAGATTATAGAATCTATCACAGCATGCTCTTCCCTCTCTCCCCTCCCACTGAGATTATAGAATCTATCACAGCATGCTCTTCCTTCACTCCCCTCCCACTGAGATTATAGAATCTATCACAGCATGCTCTTCCCTCTCTCCCCTCCCACTCAGATTATAGAATCTATCACAGCATGCTCTTCCCTCTCTCCCCTCCCACTCAGATTATAAAATCTATCACAGCATGCTCTTCCCTCTCTCCCCTCCCACTCAGATTATAGAATTTATCACAGCATGCTCTTCCCTCTCTCCCCTCCCACTGAGATTATAGAATCTATCACAGCATGCTCTTCCCTCTCTTCCCTCAGACTCAGATTATAGAATCTATCACAGCATGCTCTTCCCTCTCTCCCCTCCCACTCAGATTATAGAATCTATCACAGCATGCTCTTCCCTCTCTCCCCTCCCACTGAGATTATAGAATCTATCACAGCATGCGCTTCCCTCTCTCCCCTCCCACTCAGATTATAGAATCTATCACAGCATGCTCTTCCCTCTCTCACCTCCCACTCAGATTATAGAATCTATCACAGCATGCTCTTCCCTCTCTCCCCTCCCACTCAGATTATAGAATCTATCACAGCATGCTCTTCCCTCTCTCCCCTCCCACTCAGATTATAGAATCTATCACAGCATGCTCTTCCCTCTCTCCCCTCCCACTCAGATTATCGAATCTATCACAGCATGCTCTTCCCTCTCTCCCCTCCCACTCAGATTATAGAATCTATCACAGCATGCTCTTCCCTCCCTCCCCTCCCACTGAGATTATAGAATCTATCACAGCATGCTCTTCCCTCTCTCCCCTCCCACTGAGATTATAGAATCTATCACAGCATGCTCTTCCCTCTCTCCTCCCCCACCCTGATTATAGAATCTATCACAGCATGCTCTTCCCTCTCTCCTCTCCCACTCAGATTATAGAATCTATCACAGCATGCTCTTCCCTCTCTCCTCTCCCACCCTGATTATAGAATCTATCACAGCATGCTCTTCCCTCTCTCCTCTCCCACTCAGATTATAGAATCTGTCACAGCATGCTCTTCCCTCTCTCCCCTCCCACTGAGATTATAGAATCTATCACAGCATGCTCTTCCCTCTCTCCCCTCCCACTGAGATTATAGAATCTATCACAGCATGCTCTTCCCTCTCTCCCCTCCCACTGAAATTATAGAATCTATCACAGCATGCTCTTCCCTCTCTCCCCTCCCACTCAGATTATAGAATCTATCACAGCATGCTCTTCCCTCTCTCCCCTCCCACTGAGATTATAGAATCTATCACAGCATGCTCTTCCCTCTCTCCCCTCCCACTCAGATTATAGAATCTATCACAGCATGCTCTTCCCTCTCTCACCTCCCACTCAGATTATAGAATCTATCACAGCATGCTCTTCCCTCTCTCCCCTCCCACTCAGATTATAGAATCTATCACAGCATGCTCTTCCCTCTCTCCCCTCCCACTCAGATTATAGAATCTATCACAGCATGCTCTTCCCTCTCTCCCCTCCCACTGAGATTATAGAATCTATCACAGCATGCTCTTCCCTCTCTCCTCCCCCACCCTGATTATAGAATCTATCACAGCATGCTCTTCCCTCTCTCCCCTCCCACTGAGATTATAGAATCTATCACAGCATGCTCTTCCCTCTCTCCCCTCCCACTCAGATTATAGAATCTATCACAGCATGCTCTTCCCTCTCTCACCTCCCACTCAGATTATAGAATCTATCACAGCATGCTCTTCCCTCTCTCCCCTCCCACTCAGATTATAGAATCTATCACAGCATGCTCTTCCCTCCCTCCCCTCCCAGTGAGATTATAGAATCTATCACAGCATGCTCTTCCCTCTCTCCCCTCCCACTGAGATTATAGAATCTATCACAGCATGCTCTTCCCTCTCTCCTCCCCCACCCTGATTATAGAATCTATCACAGCATGCTCTTCCCTCTCTCCTCTCCCACTCAGATTATAGAATCTATCACAGCATGCTCTTCCCTCTCTCCTCTCCCACCCTGATTATAGAATCTATCACAGCATGCTCTTCCCTCTCTCCTCTCCCACTCAGATTATAGAATCTGTCACAGCATGCTCTTCCCTCTCTCCCCTCCCACTGAGATTATAGAATCTATCACAGCATGCTCTTCCCTCTCTCCCCTCCCACTGAGATTATAGAATCTATCACAGCATGCTCTTCCCTCTCTCCCCTCCCACTGAAATTATAGAATCTATCACAGCATGCTCTTCCCTCTCTCCCCTCCCACTCAGATTATAGAATCTATGACAGCATGCTCTTCCCTCTCTCCCCTCCCACTGAGATTATAGAATCTATCACAGCATGCTCTTCCTTCACTCCCCTCCCACTGAGATCATAGAATCTATCACAGCATGCTCTTCCTTCACTCCCCTCCCACTGAGATTATAGAATCTATCACAGCATGCTCTTCCCACTCTCCCCTCCCACTCAGATTATAGAATCTATCACAGCATGCTCTTCCCTCTCTCCCCTCCCACTCAGATAATAGAATCTATCACAGCATGCTCTTCCCTCTCTCCCCTCCCACTGAGATTATAGAATCTATCACAGCATGCTCTTCCCTCTCTCCCCTCCCACTGAGATTATAGAATCTAACACAGCATGCTCTTCCCTCTCTCCCCTCCCACTGAAATTATAGAATCTATCACAGCATGCTCTTCCCTCTCTCCCCTCCCACTCAGATTATAGAATCTATGACAGCATGCTCTTCCCTCTCTCACCTCCCACTGAGATTATAGAATCTATCACAGCATGCTCTTCCTTCACTCCCCTCCCACTGAGATTATAGAATCTATCACAGCATGGTCTTCCCTCTCTCCCCTCCCACTGAGATTATAGAATCTATCACAGCATGCTCTTCCCTCTCTCCCCTCCCACTCAGATTATAGAATCTATCACAGCATGCTCTTCCCTCTCTCCTCTCCCACTGAGATTATAGAATCTATCACAGCATGCTCTTCTCTCTCTCCCCTCCCACTGAGATTGTGGAATCTATCACAGCATGCTCTTCCCTCTCTCCTCTCCCACTGAGATTATAGAATCTATCACAGCATGCTCTTCCCTCTCACCCCTCCCACTGAGATTATAGAATCTATCACTGCATGCTCTTCCCTCTCTCCCCTCCCACTGAGATTATACAATCTATCACAGCATGCTTTTCACTCTCTCCCCTCCCACTCTGATTATAGAATCTATCACAGCATGCTCTTTCCTCTCTCCCCTCCCACTCAGATTAAAGAATCTATCAAAGCATGCTCTTCCCTCTCTCCTCTCCCACTGAGATTATAGAATCTATCACAGCATGCTCTTCCCTCTCTCCCCTCCCACTCAGATTATAGAATATATCACAGCATGCTCTTCCCCCTCTTCCCACCCACTCAGATTATAGAATCTATCACAGCATGCTCTTCCCTCTCTCCCCTCCCACTGAGATTAAGAATCTATCACAGCATACTCTTCCCTCTCTCCCCTCCCACTCAGATTATAGAATCTATCACAGCATGCTCTTCCCTCTCTCCTCTCCCACTCAGATTATAGAATCTATCACAGCATGCTCTTCTCTCTCTCCCCTCCCACTGAGATTATAGAATCTATCACAGCATGCTCTTCCCTCTCTCCTCTCCCACTCAGATTATAGAATCTATCACAGCATGCTCTTCTCTCTCTCCCCTCCCACTGAGATTATAGAATCTATCACAGCATGCTCTTCCCTCTCTTCCCTCCCACTCAGATTATAGAATCTATCACAGCATACTCTTCCCTCTCTCCCCTCCCACTCAGATTATAGAATCTATCACACCATGCTCTTCCCTCTCTCCTCTCCCACTCAGATTATAGAATCTATCACAGCATGCTCTTCTCTCTCTCCCCTCCCACTGAGATTATAGAATCTATCACAGCATGCTCTTCCCTCTCTCCCCTCCCACTCAGATTATAGAATCTATCACAGCATGCTCTTCCCTCTCTCCCCTCCCACTCAGATTATAGAATCTATCACAGCATGCTCTTCCCTCTCTCCCCTCCCACTGAGATTATCGAATCGATCACAGCATGCTCTTCCCTCTCTCCCCTCCCACTGAGATTATAGAATCTATCACAGCATGCTCTTCCCTCTCTCCCCTCCCACTCAGATTATAGAATCTATCACAGCATGCTCTTCCCTCTCTCCCCTCCCACTGAGATTATAGAATCTATCACAGCATGCTCTTCCCTCTCTCCCCTCCCACTGAGATTATAGAATCTATCACAGCATGCTCTTCCCTCTCTCCCCTCCCACTGAGATTATAGAATCTATCACAGCATGCTCTTCCCTATCTCCCCTGCCACTCAGATTATAGAATCTATCACAGCATGCTCTTCCCTCTCTCCCCTCCCACTGAGATTATAGAATCTATCACAGCATGCTCTTCCCTCTCTCCCCTCCCACTCAGATTATAGAATCTATCACAGCATGCTCTTCCCTGTCTCCCCTCCCACTGAGATTATCGAATCGATCACAACATGCTCTTCCCTCTCTCCCCTCCCACTGTGATTATAGATTCTATCACAGCATGCTCTTCCCTCTCTCCCCTCCCACTGAGATTATAGAATCTATCACAGCATGCTCTTCCCTCTCTTCCCTCAGACTCAGATTATGGAATCTATCACAGCATGCCCTTCCCTCTCTCCCCTCCCACTCAGATTATAGAATCTATCACAGCATGCTCTTCCCTCTCTCCCCTCCCACTCAGATTATAGAATCTATCACAGCATGCTCTTCCCTCTCTCCCCTCCCACTCAGATTATAGAATCTATCACAGCATGCTCTTCCCTCTCTCCTCTCCCACTCAGATTATAGAATCTATCACAGCATGCTCTTCTCTCTCTCCCCTCCCACTGAGATTATAGAATCTATCACAGCATGCTCTTCCTTCTCTCCTCTCCCACTCAGATTATAGAATCTATCACAGCATGCTCTTCTCTCTCTCCCCTCCCACTGAGATTATAGAATCTATCACAGCATGCTCTTCCCTCTCTCCCCTCCCACTCAGATTATAGAATCTATCACAGCATGCTCTTCCCCCTCTTCCCACCCACTCAGATTATAGAATCTATAACAGCATGCTCTTCCCTCTCTCCCCTCCCACTGAGATTAAGAATCTATCACAGCATACTCTTCCCTCTCTCCCCTCCCACTCAGATTATAGAATCTATCACAGCATACTCTTCCCTCTCTCCCCTCCCACTCAGATTATAGAATCTATCACAGCATGCTCTTCCCTCTCTCCTCTCCCACTCAGATTATAGAATCTATCACAGCATGCTCTTCTCTCTCTCCCCTCCCACTGAGATTATAGAATCTATCACAGCATGCTCTTCCCTCTCTCCCCTCCCACTCAGATTATAGAATCTATCACAGCATGCTCTTCCCTCTCTCCCCTCCCACTCAGATTATAGAATCTATCACAGCATGCTCTTCCCTCTCTCCCCTCCCACTGAGATTATCGAATCGATCACAGCATGCTCTTCCCTCTCTCCCCTCCCACTGAGATTATGGAATCTATCACAGCATGCTCTTCCCTCTCTCCCCTCCCACTCAGATTATAGAATCTATCACAGCATGCTCTTCCCTCTCTCCCCTCCCACTGAGATTATAGAATCTATCACAGCATGCTCTTCCCTCTCTCCCCTCCCACTGAGATTATAGAATCTATCACAGCATGCTCTTCCCTCTCTCCCCTCCCACTGAGATTATAGAATCTATCACAGCATGCTCTTCCCTATCTCCCCTGCCACTCAGATTATAGAATCTATCACAGCATGCTCTTCCCTCTCTCCCCTCCCACTGACATTATAGAATCTATCACAGCATGCTCTTCCCTCTCTCCCCTCCCACTGAGATTATAGAATCTATCACAGCATGCTCTTCCCTCTCTCCCCTCCCACTGTGATTATAGATTCTATCACAGCATGCTCTTCCCTCTCTCCCCTCCCACTGAGATTATAGAATCTATCACAGCATGCTCTTCCCTCTCTTCCCTCAGACTCAGATTATGGAATCTATCACAGCATGCTCTTCCCTCTCTCCCCTCCCACTCAGATTATAGAATCTATCACAGCATGCTCTTCCCTCTCTCCCCTCCCACTCAGATTATAGAATCTATCACAGCATGCTCTTCCCTCTCTCACCTCCCACTCAGATTATAGAATCTATCACAGCATGCTCTTCCCTCTCTCCCCTCCCACTCAGATTATAGAATCTATCACAGCATGCTCTTCCCTCTCTCCCCTCCCACTGAGATTATAGAATCTATCACAGCATGCTCTTCCCTCTCTCGCCTCCCACTGAGATTATAGAATCTATCATAGCTTGCTCTTCCCTCACTCCTCTCCCACTGAGATTATAGAATCTATCACAGCATGCTCTTCCCTCTCTCCCCTCCCACTGACATTATAGAATCTATCACAGCATGCTCTTCCCTCTCTCCTCTCCAACTCAGATTATAGAATCTATCACAGCATGCTCTTCCCTCTCTCCCCTCCCACTGAGATTATAGAATCTATCACAGCATGCTCTTCCCTCTCTCCCCTCTGACTCAGATTTTCGAATCTATCACAGCATGCTCTTCCCTCTCTCCCCTCCCACTCAAATTATACAATCTATCAGAGCATGCTCTTCCCTCTCACCCCTCCCACTGAGATTATAGAATCTATCACATGGAAACATAGAAACATAGAAACATAGAGAATAGGTGCAGGAGTAGGCCATTCGGCCCTTCTAGCCTGCACCGTCATTCAATGAATTCATGGCTGAACATGCAACTTCAGTACCCCATTCCTGCTTTCTCACCATACCCCTTGATTCCCCTAGTAGTAAGGACTTCATCTGACAGCATGCTCTTTCCTCTCTGCCCTCCCACTCAGATTATAGAATCTATCACAGCATGCTCTTCCCTCTCTCCCCTCCCACTCAGATTATAGAATCTATCACAGCATGCTCTTCCCTCTCTCCCCCCCCACTGAGATTATAGAATCTATCACAGCATGCTCTTCCCTCTCCCCCCTCCCACTCAGATTATAGAATCTATCACAGCATGCTCTTCCCTCTCTCCCCTCCCACTGAGATTAGAGAATCTATCATAGCATGCTATTCCTTCTCTCCTCTCCCACTGAGATTATAGAATCTCTCACAGCATGCTCTTACCTCTCTCCACTCCCACTGAGATTATAGAATCTATCACAGCATACTCTTCCCTCTCTCCCCTCCCACTCAGATTATAGAATCTATCACAGCATGCTCTTCCCTCTCTCCTCTCCCACTCAGATTATAGAATCTATCACAGCATGCTCTTCCCTCTCTCCCCTCCCACTGAGATTATAGAATCGATCACAGCATGCTCTTCCCTCTCTCCCCTCCCACTCAGATTATAGAATCTATCACAGCATGCTCTTCCCACTCTCCCCTCCCACTCAGATTATAGAATCTATCACAGCATGCCCTTCCCTCTCTCCCCTCCCACTGAGATGATAGAATCTATCACAGCATGCTCTTCCCTCTCTCCCCTCCCACTGAGATTATAAAATCTATCACACCATGCTCTTCCCTCTCTCCCCTCCCACTGAGATTATAGAATCTATCACAGCATGCTCTTCCCTCTCTCCCCTCCCACTGAGATTATAGAATCTATCACAGCATGCTCTTCCCTCTCTCCCCTCCCACTCAGATTATAGAATCTATCACAGCATGCTCTTCCCTCTCTCCCCTCCCACTGAGATTATAGAATCTATCACAGCATGCTCTTCCCTCTCTCCTCTCCCACTGAGATTGTAGAATCTATCACAGCATGCTCTTCCCTCTCTCCTCTCCCACTGAGATTATAGCATCTATCACAGCATGCTCTTCCCTCTCTCCTCTCCCACTCAGATTATAGAATTTATCACAGCATGCTCTTCCCTCTCTCCCCTCCCACTGAGATTATAGAATCTATCACAGCATGCTCTTCCCTCTCTCCCCTCCCACTGAGATTATAGAATCTATCGCAGCATGCTCTTCCCTCTCTCCCCTCCCACTGAGACTATTGAATCTATCACAGCATGCTCTTCCCTCTCTCCCCTCCCACTCAGATTATAGAATCTATCACAACATGCTCTTCCCTCTCTCCCCTCCCACTGAGATTATAGAATCTATCACAGCATGCTCTTCCCTCTCTCCCCTCCCACTCAGATTATAGAATCTATCACAGCATGCTCTTCCCTCTCTCCCCTACCACTGAGATTATAGAATCTATCACAGCATGCTCTTCCCTCTCTCCCCCCGCACTGAGATTATAGAATCTATCGCAGCATGCTCTTCCCTCTCACCCCTCCCACTGAGACTATTGAATCTATCACAGCATGCTCTTCCCTCTCTCCCCTCCCACTGAGATTATAGAATCTATCACAACATGCTCTTCCCTCTCTCCCCTCCCACTCAGATTATAGAATCTATCACAACATGCTCTTCCCTCTCTCCCCTCCCACTCAGATTATAGAATCTATCACAGCATGCTCTTCCCTCTCTCCCCTACCACTGAGATTATAGAATCTATCACAGCATGCTCTTCCCTCTCTCCCCCCGCACTCAGATTATAGAATCTATCACAGCATGCTCTTCCCTCTCTCCCCTCCCACTCAGATTATAGAATCTATCACAGCATGCTCTTCCCTCTCTCCCCTCCCACTGAGATTATAGAATCTATCACAGCATGCTCTTCCCTCTCTCCCCTCCCACTCAGATTATAGAATCTATCACAGCATGCTCTTCCCTCTCTCCCCTCCCACTCAGATTATAGAATCTATCACAGCATGCTCTTCTCTCTCTCCCCTCCCACTCAGATTATAGAATCTATCACAGCATGCTCTTCCCTCTCTCCCCTCCCACTGAGATTATAGAATCTATCACAGCATGCTCTTCCCTCTCTCCCCTCCCACTGAGATTATAGAATCTATCACAGCATGCTCTACCCTCTCTCCCCTCCCACTGAGATTGTAGAATCGATCACAGCATGCTCTTCCCTCTCTCCCCTCCCACTGAGATTATAGAATCGATCACAGCTTGCTCTTCCCTCTCTCCCCTCCCACTGAGATTATAGAATCTATCACAGCATGCTCTTCCCTCTCTCCCCTCCCACTGAGATTATAGAATGTATCACAGAATTCTCTTCCCTCTCTCCTCTCCCACTGAGATTGTAGAATCTATCACAGCATGCTCTTCCCTCTCTCCTCTCCCACTGAGATTATAGAATCTATCACAGCATGCTCTTCCCTCTCTCCCCTCCCACTGAGATTATAGAATCTATCACAGCATGCTCTACCCTCTCTCCCCTCCCACTGAGATTGTAGAATCAATCACAGCTTGCTCTTCCCTCTCTCGCCTCCCACTGAGATTATAGAATCTATCACAGCATGCTCTTCCCTCTCTCCCCTCCCACTCAGATTATAGAATTTATCACAGCATGCTCTTCCCTCTCTCCCCTCCCACTGAGATTATAGAATCTATCACAACATGCTCTTCCCTCTCTCCCCTCCCACTGAGATTATAGAATCTATCACAGCATGCTGTTCCCTCTCTCCTCTCCCACTCAGATTATAGAATCTATCACAGCATGCTCTTCCCTCTCTCCCCTCCCACTGAGATTATAGAATCTATCACAACATGCTCTTCCCTCTCTCCCCTCCCACTGAGATTATAGAATCTATCACAGAATGCTCTTCCCTCTCTCCTCTCCCACTGAGATTGTAGAATCTATCACAGCATGCTCTTCCCTCTCTCCTCTCCCACTGAGATTATAGAATCTGTCACAGCATGCTCTTCCCTCTTTCCCCTCCTACTGAGATTATATAATCTATCACAGCATGCTCTTCCCTCTCTACCCTCCCACTCAGATTATAGAATCTATCACAGCATGCTCTTCCCTCTCTCCTCTCCCACTGAGATTGTAGAATCTATCACAGCATGCAGTTCCCTCTCTCCCCTCCCACTCAGATTATAGAATCTATCACAGCGTGCTCTTCCCTCTCTCCCCTCCCACTGAGATTATAGAATCTATCACAGCATGCTCTTCCCTCTCTCCCCTCCCACTGAGATTATAGAATCTATCACAGCTTGCTCTTCCCTCTCTCCCCTCCCACTGAGATTATAGAATCGATCACACCATGCTCTTCCCTCTCTCCCCTCCCACTGAGATTATAGAATCTATCACAGCTTGCTCTTCCCTCTCTCCCCTCCCACTGAGATTATAGAATCTATCACAGCATGCTCTTCCCTCTTTTCCCTCAGACTCAGATTATAGAATCTATCACAGCATGCTCTTCCCTCTCTTCCCTCCCACTGAGATTATAGAATCTATCACAGCATGCTCTTCCCTCTCTTCCCTCAGACTCAGATTATAGAATCTATCACAGCATGCTCTTCCCTCTCTCCCCTCCCACTCAGATTATAGAATCTATCACATCATGCTCTTCCCTCTCTCCCCTCCCACTGAGATTATAGAATCTATCACAGCATGCTCTTCCCTCTCTCCCCTCCCACTCAGATTATAGAATCTATCACAGCATGCTCTTCCCTCTCTCCCCTCCCACTCAGATTATAGAATCTATCACAGCATGCTCTTCCCTCTCTCCCCTCCCACTCAGATTATAGAATCTATCACAGCATGCTCTTCACTCTCCCCTCCCACTGAGATTATAGAATCTATCACAGCATGCTCTTCTCTCTCTCCCCTGCCGCTGAGATTATAGAATCTATTACAGCATGCTCTTCCCTCTCTCCCCTCCCACTGAGATTATAGAATCTATCACAGCATGCTCTTCCCTCTCTCCCCTCAGACTCAGATTATAGAATCTATCACAGCATGCTCTTCCCTCTCTTCCCTCAGACTCAGATTATAGAATCTATCACAGCATGCTCTTCCCTCTCTCGCCTCCCACTGAGATTATAGAATCTATCACAGCATGCTCTTTCCTCTCTCCCCTCCCACTCAGATTAAAGAATCTATCAAAGCATGCTCTTCCCTCTCTCCTCTCCCACTGAGATTATAGAATCTATCACAGCATGCTCTTCCCTCTCTCCCCTCCCACTCAGATTATAGAATATATCACAGCATGCTCTTCCCCCTCTTCCCACCCACTCAGATTATAGAATCTATCACAGCATGCTCTTCCCTCTCTCCCCTCCCACTGAGATTAAGAATCTATCACAGCATACTCTTCCCTCTCTCCCCTCCCACTCAGATTATAGAATCTATCACAGCATGCTCTTCCCTCTCTCCTCTCCCACTCAGATTATAGAATCTATCACAGCATGCTCTTCTCTCTCTCCCCTCCCACTGAGATTATAGAATCTATCACAGCATGCTCTTCCCTCTCTCCTCTCCCACTCAGATTATAGAATCTATCACAGCATGCTCTTCTCTCTCTCCCCTCCCACTGAGATTATAGAATCTATCACAGCATGCTCTTCCCTCTCTTCCCTCCCACTCAGATTATAGAATCTATCACAGCATACTCTTCCCTCTCTCCCCTCCCACTCAGATTATAGAATCTATCACACCATGCTCTTCCCTCTCTCCTCTCCCACTCAGATTATAGAATCTATCACAGCATGCTCTTCTCTCTCTCCCCTCCCACTGAGATTATAGAATCTATCACAGCATGCTCTTCCCTCTCTCCCCTCCCACTCAGATTATAGAATCTATCACAGCATGCTCTTCCCTCTCTCCCCTCCCACTCAGATTATAGAATCTATCACAGCATGCTCTTCCCTCTCTCCCCTCCCACTGAGATTATCGAATCGATCACAGCATGCTCTTCCCTCTCTCCCCTCCCACTGAGATTATAGAATCTATCACAGCATGCTCTTCCCTCTCTCCCCTCCCACTCAGATTATAGAATCTATCACAGCATGCTCTTCCCTCTCTCCCCTCCCACTGAGATTATAGAATCTATCACAGCATGCTCTTCCCTCTCTCCCCTCCCACTGAGATTATAGAATCTATCACAGCATGCTCTTCCCTCTCTCCCCTCCCACTGAGATTATAGAATCTATCACAGCATGCTCTTCCCTATCTCCCCTGCCACTCAGATTATAGAATCTATCACAGCATGCTCTTCCCTCTCTCCCCTCCCACTGAGATTATAGAATCTATCACAGCATGCTCTTCCCTCTCTCCCCTCCCACTCAGATTATAGAATCTATCAGAGCATGCTCTTCCCTGTCTCCCCTCCCACTGAGATTATCGAATCGATCACAACATGCTCTTCCCTCTCTCCCCTCCCACTGTGATTATAGATTCTATCACAGCATGCTCTTCCCTCTCTCCCCTCCCACTGAGATTATAGAATCTATCACAGCATGCTCTTCCCTCTCTTCCCTCAGACTCAGATTATGGAATCTATCACAGCATGCCCTTCCCTCTCTCCCCTCCCACTCAGATTATAGAATCTATCACAGCATGCTCTTCCCTCTCTCCCCTCCCACTCAGATTATAGAATCTATCACAGCATGCTCTTCCCTCTCTCCCCTCCCACTCAGATTATAGAATCTATCACAGCATGCTCTTCCCTCTCTCCTCTCCCACTCAGATTATAGAATCTATCACAGCATGCTCTTCTCTCTCTCCCCTCCCACTGAGATTATAGAATCTATCACAGCATGCTCTTCCTTCTCTCCTCTCCCACTCAGATTATAGAATCTATCACAGCATGCTCTTCTCTCTCTCCCCTCCCACTGAGATTATAGAATCTATCACAGCATGCTCTTCCCTCTCTCCCCTCCCACTCAGATTATAGAATCTATCACAGCATGCTCTTCCCCCTCTTCCCACCCACTCAGATTATAGAATCTATAACAGCATGCTCTTCCCTCTCTCCCCTCCCACTGAGATTAAGAATCTATCACAGCATACTCTTCCCTCTCTCCCCTCCCACTCAGATTATAGAATCTATCACAGCATACTCTTCCCTCTCTCCCCTCCCACTCAGATTATAGAATCTATCACAGCATGCTCTTCCCTCTCTCCTCTCCCACTCAGATTATAGAATCTATCACAGCATGCTCTTCTCTCTCTCCCCTCCCACTGAGATTATAGAATCTATCACAGCATGCTCTTCCCTCTCTCCCCTCCCACTCAGATTATAGAATCTATCACAGCATGCTCTTCCCTCTCTCCCCTCCCACTCAGATTATAGAATCTATCACAGCATGCTCTTCCCTCTCTCCCCTCCCACTGAGATTATCGAATCGATCACAGCATGCTCTTCCCTCTCTCCCCTCCCACTGAGATTATGGAATCTATCACAGCATGCTCTTCCCTCTCTCCCCTCCCACTCAGATTATAGAATCTATCACAGCATGCTCTTCCCTCTCTCCCCTCCCACTGAGATTATAGAATCTATCACAGCATGCTCTTCCCTCTCTCCCCTCCCACTGAGATTATAGAATCTATCACAGCATGCTCTTCCCTCTCTCCCCTCCCACTGAGATTATAGAATCTATCACAGCATGCTCTTCCCTATCTCCCCTGCCACTCAGATTATAGAATCTATCACAGCATGCTCTTCCCTCTCTCCCCTCCCACTGACATTATAGAATCTATCACAGCATGCTCTTCCCTCTCTCCCCTCCCACTGAGATTATAGAATCTATCACAGCATGCTCTTCCCTCTCTCCCCTCCCACTGTGATTATAGATTCTATCACAGCATGCTCTTCCCTCTCTCCCCTCCCACTGAGATTATAGAATCTATCACAGCATGCTCTTCCCTCTCTTCCCTCAGACTCAGATTATGGAATCTATCACAGCATGCTCTTCCCTCTCTCCCCTCCCACTCAGATTATAGAATCTATCACAGCATGCTCTTCCCTCTCTCCCCTCCCACTCAGATTATAGAATCTATCACAGCATGCTCTTCCCTCTCTCACCTCCCACTCAGATTATAGAATCTATCACAGCATGCTCTTCCCTCTCTCCCCTCCCACTCAGATTATAGAATCTATCACAGCATGCTCTTCCCTCTCTCCCCTCCCACTGAGATTATAGAATCTATCACAGCATGCTCTTCCCTCTCTCGCCTCCCACTGAGATTATAGAATCTATCATAGCTTGCTCTTCCCTCACTCCTCTCCCACTGAGATTATAGAATCTATCACAGCATGCTCTTCCCTCTCTCCCCTCCCACTGACATTATAGAATCTATCACAGCATGCTCTTCCCTCTCTCCTCTCCAACTCAGATTATAGAATCTATCACAGCATGCTCTTCCCTCTCTCCCCTCCCACTGAGATTATAGAATCTATCACAGCATGCTCTTCCCTCTCTCCCCTCTGACTCAGATTTTCGAATCTATCACAGCATGCTCTTCCCTCTCTCCCCTCCCACTCAAATTATACAATCTATCAGAGCATGCTCTTCCCTCTCACCCCTCCCACTGAGATTATAGAATCTATCACATGGAAACATAGAAACATAGAAACATAGAGAATAGGTGCAGGAGTAGGCCATTCGGCCCTTCTAGCCTGCACCGTCATTCAATGAATTCATGGCTGAACATGCAACTTCAGTACCCCATTCCTGCTTTCTCACCATACCCCTTGATTCCCCTAGTAGTAAGGACTTCATCTGACAGCATGCTCTTTCCTCTCTGCCCTCCCACTCAGATTATAGAATCTATCACAGCATGCTCTTCCCTCTCTCCCCTCCCACTCAGATTATAGAATCTATCACAGCATGCTCTTCCCTCTCTCCCCCCCCACTGAGATTATAGAATCTATCACAGCATGCTCTTCCCTCTCCCCCCTCCCACTCAGATTATAGAATCTATCACAGCATGCTCTTCCCTCTCTCCCCTCCCACTGAGATTAGAGAATCTATCATAGCATGCTATTCCTTCTCTCCTCTCCCACTGAGATTATAGAATCTCTCACAGCATGCTCTTACCTCTCTCCACTCCCACTGAGATTATAGAATCTATCACAGCATACTCTTCCCTCTCTCCCCTCCCACTCAGATTATAGAATCTATCACAGCATGCTCTTCCCTCTCTCCTCTCCCACTCAGATTATAGAATCTATCACAGCATGCTCTTCCCTCTCTCCCCTCCCACTGAGATTATAGAATCGATCACAGCATGCTCTTCCCTCTCTCCCCTCCCACTCAGATTATAGAATCTATCACAGCATGCTCTTCCCACTCTCCCCTCCCACTCAGATTATAGAATCTATCACAGCATGCCCTTCCCTCTCTCCCCTCCCACTGAGATGATAGAATCTATCACAGCATGCTCTTCCCTCTCTCCCCTCCCACTGAGATTATAAAATCTATCACACCATGCTCTTCCCTCTCTCCCCTCCCACTGAGATTATAGAATCTATCACAGCATGCTCTTCCCTCTCTCCCCTCCCACTGAGATTATAGAATCTATCACAGCATGCTCTTCCCTCTCTCCCCTCCCACTCAGATTATAGAATCTATCACAGCATGCTCTTCCCTCTCTCCCCTCCCACTGAGATTATAGAATCTATCACAGCATGCTCTTCCCTCTCTCCTCTCCCACTGAGATTGTAGAATCTATCACAGCATGCTCTTCCCTCTCTCCTCTCCCACTGAGATTATAGCATCTATCACAGCATGCTCTTCCCTCTCTCCTCTCCCACTCAGATTATAGAATTTATCACAGCATGCTCTTCCCTCTCTCCCCTCCCACTGAGATTATAGAATCTATCACAGCATGCTCTTCCCTCTCTCCCCTCCCACTGAGATTATAGAATCTATCGCAGCATGCTCTTCCCTCTCTCCCCTCCCACTGAGACTATTGAATCTATCACAGCATGCTCTTCCCTCTCTCCCCTCCCACTCAGATTATAGAATCTATCACAACATGCTCTTCCCTCTCTCCCCTCCCACTGAGATTATAGAATCTATCACAGCATGCTCTTCCCTCTCTCCCCTCCCACTCAGATTATAGAATCTATCACAGCATGCTCTTCCCTCTCTCCCCTACCACTGAGATTATAGAATCTATCACAGCATGCTCTTCCCTCTCTCCCCCCGCACTGAGATTATAGAATCTATCGCAGCATGCTCTTCCCTCTCACCCCTCCCACTGAGACTATTGAATCTATCACAGCATGCTCTTCCCTCTCTCCCCTCCCACTGAGATTATAGAATCTATCACAACATGCTCTTCCCTCTCTCCCCTCCCACTCAGATTATAGAATCTATCACAACATGCTCTTCCCTCTCTCCCCTCCCACTCAGATTATAGAATCTATCACAGCATGCTCTTCCCTCTCTCCCCTACCACTGAGATTATAGAATCTATCACAGCATGCTCTTCCCTCTCTCCCCCCGCACTCAGATTATAGAATCTATCACAGCATGCTCTTCCCTCTCTCCCCTCCCACTCAGATTATAGAATCTATCACAGCATGCTCTTCCCTCTCTCCCCTCCCACTGAGATTATAGAATCTATCACAGCATGCTCTTCCCTCTCTCCCCTCCCACTCAGATTATAGAATCTATCACAGCATGCTCTTCCCTCTCTCCCCTCCCACTCAGATTATAGAATCTATCACAGCATGCTCTTCTCTCTCTCCCCTCCCACTCAGATTATAGAATCTATCACAGCATGCTCTTCCCTCTCTCCCCTCCCACTGAGATTATAGAATCTATCACAGCATGCTCTTCCCTCTCTCCCCTCCCACTGAGATTATAGAATCTATCACAGCATGCTCTACCCTCTCTCCCCTCCCACTGAGATTGTAGAATCGATCACAGCATGCTCTTCCCTCTCTCCCCTCCCACTGAGATTATAGAATCGATCACAGCTTGCTCTTCCCTCTCTCCCCTCCCACTGAGATTATAGAATCTATCACAGCATGCTCTTCCCTCTCTCCCCTCCCACTGAGATTATAGAATGTATCACAGAATTCTCTTCCCTCTCTCCTCTCCCACTGAGATTGTAGAATCTATCACAGCATGCTCTTCCCTCTCTCCTCTCCCACTGAGATTATAGAATCTATCACAGCATGCTCTTCCCTCTCTCCCCTCCCACTGAGATTATAGAATCTATCACAGCATGCTCTACCCTCTCTCCCCTCCCACTGAGATTGTAGAATCAATCACAGCTTGCTCTTCCCTCTCTCGCCTCCCACTGAGATTATAGAATCTATCACAGCATGCTCTTCCCTCTCTCCCCTCCCACTCAGATTATAGAATTTATCACAGCATGCTCTTCCCTCTCTCCCCTCCCACTGAGATTATAGAATCTATCACAACATGCTCTTCCCTCTCTCCCCTCCCACTGAGATTATAGAATCTATCACAGCATGCTGTTCCCTCTCTCCTCTCCCACTCAGATTATAGAATCTATCACAGCATGCTCTTCCCTCTCTCCCCTCCCACTGAGATTATAGAATCTATCACAACATGCTCTTCCCTCTCTCCCCTCCCACTGAGATTATAGAATCTATCACAGAATGCTCTTCCCTCTCTCCTCTCCCACTGAGATTGTAGAATCTATCACAGCATGCTCTTCCCTCTCTCCTCTCCCACTGAGATTATAGAATCTGTCACAGCATGCTCTTCCCTCTTTCCCCTCCTACTGAGATTATATAATCTATCACAGCATGCTCTTCCCTCTCTACCCTCCCACTCAGATTATAGAATCTATCACAGCATGCTCTTCCCTCTCTCCTCTCCCACTGAGATTGTAGAATCTATCACAGCATGCAGTTCCCTCTCTCCCCTCCCACTCAGATTATAGAATCTATCACAGCGTGCTCTTCCCTCTCTCCCCTCCCACTGAGATTATAGAATCTATCACAGCATGCTCTTCCCTCTCTCCCCTCCCACTGAGATTATAGAATCTATCACAGCTTGCTCTTCCCTCTCTCCCCTCCCACTGAGATTATAGAATCGATCACACCATGCTCTTCCCTCTCTCCCCTCCCACTGAGATTATAGAATCTATCACAGCTTGCTCTTCCCTCTCTCCCCTCCCACTGAGATTATAGAATCTATCACAGCATGCTCTTCCCTCTTTTCCCTCAGACTCAGATTATAGAATCTATCACAGCATGCTCTTCCCTCTCTTCCCTCCCACTGAGATTATAGAATCTATCACAGCATGCTCTTCCCTCTCTTCCCTCAGACTCAGATTATAGAATCTATCACAGCATGCTCTTCCCTCTCTCCCCTCCCACTCAGATTATAGAATCTATCACATCATGCTCTTCCCTCTCTCCCCTCCCACTGAGATTATAGAATCTATCACAGCATGCTCTTCCCTCTCTCCCCTCCCACTCAGATTATAGAATCTATCACAGCATGCTCTTCCCTCTCTCCCCTCCCACTCAGATTATAGAATCTATCACAGCATGCTCTTCCCTCTCTCCCCTCCCACTCAGATTATAGAATCTATCACAGCATGCTCTTCACTCTCCCCTCCCACTGAGATTATAGAATCTATCACAGCATGCTCTTCTCTCTCTCCCCTGCCGCTGAGATTATAGAATCTATTACAGCATGCTCTTCCCTCTCTCCCCTCCCACTGAGATTATAGAATCTATCACAGCATGCTCTTCCCTCTCTCCCCTCAGACTCAGATTATAGAATCTATCACAGCATGCTCTTCCCTCTCTTCCCTCAGACTCAGATTATAGAATCTATCACAGCATGCTCTTCCCTCTCTCGCCTCCCACTGAGATTATAGAATCTATCACAGCATGCTCTTCCCTCTCTCCCCTCCCACTCAGATTATGGAATTTATCACAGCATGCTCTTCCCTCTCTCCCCTCCCACTCAGATTATAGAATCTATCACAGCATGCTCTTCCCTCTCTCCCCTCCCACTGAGATTATAGAATCTATCACAGCATGCTTTTCCCTCTCTCCCCTCCCACTCAGATTATAGAATCGATCACAGCATGCTCTTCCCTCTCTCCCCTCCCACTGAGATTATAGTGTCCATCACAGCATGCTCTTCCCTCTCTCCCCTCCCACTGAGATTATACAATCTATCACAGCATGCTCTTCCCTATCTCCCCTCCCACTCAGATTATAGAATCTATCACAGCATGCTCTTGCTCTCTCCCCTCCCACTCAGATTATAGAATCTATCACAGCATGCTCTTACCTCTCTCCCCTCCCACTCAGATTATAGAATCTATCACAGCATGCTCTTCCCTCTCTCCCCTCCCACAGATATTATAGAATCTATCACAGCATGCTCTTCCCTCTCTCCTCTCCCACTGAGATTATAGAATCTATCACAGCATGCTCTTCCCTTTCTCCCCTCCCACTGATTTTATAGAATCTATCACAGCATGCTCTTCCCTCTCTCCCCTCCCATTCAGATTATATAATCTATCACAGCATGCTCTTCCCTCTCTCCCCTCCCACTCAGATTATAGAATCTATCACAGCATGCTCTTCCCTCTCTCCCCTCCCACTGAGATTATAGAATCTATCACAGCATGCTCTTCCCTTTCTCCCCTCCCACTGAGATTATAGAATCTATCACGGCATGCTCTTCCCTCTCTCCCTTCCCACCCAGATTATAGAATTTATCACAGAATGCTCTTCCGTCTCTCCCCTCCCACTGGGATTATAGAATCTATCACAGCATGCTCTTCCCTCTCTCCCCTCCCACTGAGATTATAGAATCTATCACAGCATGCTCTTCCCTCTCTCCCCTCCCACTCAGATTATAGAATCTATCACAGCATGCTCTTCCCTCTCTCCCCTAACACTCAGATTATAGAATCTATCACAGCATGCTCTTCCCTCTCTCCCCTCCCACTCAGATTATAGAATCTATCACAGCATGCTCTTCCCTCTCTCCCATCCCACTCAGATTATAGAATCTATCACAGCATGCTCTGCCCTCTCTCCCCTCCCACTCAGATTATCGAATCTATCAAAGCATGCTCTTCCCTCTCTCCCCTCCCACTGAGATTATAGAATCTATCACAGCATGCTCTTCCCTCTCTCCCCTCCCACTGAGATTATAGAATCTATCACAGCATGCTCTTCCCTCTCTCCCCTCCCACTGAGATTATAGAATCTATCACAGCATGCTCTTCCCTCTCTCCCCTCCCACTCAGATTATAGAATCTATCAGAGCATGCTCTTCCCTCTCCCCCCTCCCACTGAGGTTATAGAATCTATCACAGCATGCTCTGCCCTCTCTCCCCTCCCACTCAGATTATAGAATCTATCACAGCATGCTCTTCTCTCTCTCCCCTCCCACTCAGATTATCGAATCTATCACAGCATGCTCTTCCCTCTCTCCTCTCGCACTGAGATTATAGAATCTATCACAGCATGCTCTTCACTCTCTCCCCTCCCACTGAGATTATAGAATATATCACAGCATGCTCTTCCCTCTCTCCCCTCCCACTCAGATTATAGAATCTATCACAGCATGCTCTTCCCTCTCTCCCCTCAGACTCAGATTATAGAATCTATCACAGCATGCTCTTCCCTCTCTCCTCTCCCACTGAGATTATGGAATCTATCACAGAATGCTCTTCCCTCTCTCCCCTCCCACTCAGATTATAGAATCTATCACAGCATGCTCTTCCCTCTCTCCCCTCCCACTCAGATTATAGAATCTATCACAGCATGCTCTTCCCTCTCTCCCCTCCCACTGAGATTATAGAATCTATCACAGCATGCTCTTCCCTCTCTCCCCTCCCACTCAGATTATAGAATCTATCACAGCATGCTCTTCTCTCTCTCCCCTCCCACTCAGATTATAGAATCTATCACAGCATGCTCTTCCCTCTCTCCCCTCCCACTCAGATTATAGAATCTATCACAGCATGCTCTTCCCTCTCTCCCCTCCCACTGAGATTATAGAATCTATCACAGCATGCTCTTCCCTCTCTCCCCTCCCACTGAGATTATAGAATCTATCACAGCATGCTCTTCACTCTCTCCCCTCCCACTCAGATTATAGAATCTACCACAGCATGCTCTTCCCTCTCTCCCCTCCCACTCAGATTATAGAATCTATCACAGCATGCTCTTCCCTCTCTCCCCTCCCACTCAGATTATAGAATCTATCACAGCATGCTCTTCTCTCTCTCCCCTCCCACTCAGATTATAGAATCTATCACAGCATGCTCTTCTCTCTCTCCCCTCCCACTCAGATTATAGAATCTATCACAGCATGCTCTTCCCTCTCTCCCCTCCCACTCAGATTATAGAATCTATCACAGCATGCTCTTCCCTCTCTCCCCTCCCACTCAGATTATAGAATCTATCACAGCATGCTCTTCCCTCTCTCCCCTCCCACTCAGATTATAGAATCTATCACAGCATGCTCTTCCCTCTCTCCCCTCCCACTCAGATTATAGAATCTATCACAGCATGCTCTTCCCTCTCTCCCCTCCCACTGAGATTATAGAATCTATCACAGCATGCTCTTCCCTCTCTCCCCTCCCACTCAGATTATAGAATCTATCACAGCATGCTCTTCCCTCTCTCCCCTCCCACTCAGATTATAGAATCTATCACAGCATGCTCTTCCCTCTCTCCCCTCCCACTCAGATTATAGAATCTATCACAGCATGCTCTTCCCTCTCTCCCCTCCCACTGAGATTATAGAATCTATCACAGCATGCTCTTCCCTCTCTCCCCTCCCACTGAGATTATAGAATCTATCACAGCATGCTCTTCACTCTCTCCCCTCCCACTCAGATTATAGAATCTATCACAGCATGCTCTTCCCTCTCTCGCCTCCCACTGAGATTATAGAATCTATCACAGCATGCTCTTCCCTCTCTCTCCTCCCACTCAGATTATAGAATCTATCACATCATGCTCTTCCCTCTCTCCCCTCCCACTGAGATTATAGAATCTATCACAGCATGCTCTTCCCTCTCTCCCCTCCCACTCAGATTATAGAATCTATCACAGCATGCTCTTCCCTCTCTCCCCTCCCACTGAGATTATAGAATCTATCACAGCATGCTCTTCCCTCTCTCCCCTCCCACTCAGATTATAGAATCTATCACAGCATGCTCTTCCCTCTCTCCCCTCCCACTCACATTATAGAATCTATCACAGCATGCTCTTCCCTCTCTCCCCTCCCACTGAGATTATAGAATCTATCACAGCATGCACTTCCCTCTCTCCCCTCCCACTGAGATTATAGAATCTATCACAGCATGCTCTTCTCTCTCTCCCGTGCCGCTGAGATCATAGAATCTATTACAGCATGCTCTTCCCTCTCTCCCCTCCCACTGAGATTATAGAATCTATCACAGCATGCTCTTCTCTCTCTCCCCTGCCGCTGAGATTATAGAATCTATTACAGCATGCTCTTCCCTCTCTCCCCTCCCACTGAGATTATAGAATCTATCACAGCATGCTCTTCCCTCTCTCCCCTCAGACTCAGATTATAGAATCTATCACAGCATGCTCTTCCCTCTCTTCCCTCAGACTCAGATTATAGAATCTATCACAGCATGCTCTTCCCTCTCTCGCCTCCCACTGAGATTATAGAATCTATCACAGCATGCTCTTCCCTCTCTCCCCTCCCACTCAGATTATAGAATTTATCACAGCATGCTCTTCCCTCTCTCCTCTCCCACTGAGATTATAGAATCTATCACAGCATGCTCTTCCCTCTCTCCCCTCCCACTGAGATTATAGAATCTATCACAGCATGCTTTTCCCTCTCTCCCCTCCCACTCAGATTATAGAATCGATCACAGCATGCTCTTCCCTCTCTCCCCTCCCACTGAGATTATAGTGTCCATCACAGCATGCTCTTCCCTCTCTCCCCTCCCACTGAGATTATACAATCTATCACAGCATGCTCTTCCCTCTCTCCCCTCCCACTCAGATTATAGAATCTATCACAGCATGCTCTTGCTCTCTCCCCTCCCACTCAGATTATAGAATCTATCACAGCATGCTCTTCCCTCTCTCCCCTCCCACTCAGATTATAGAATCTATCACAGCATGCTCTTCCCTCTCTCCCCTCCCACAGATATTATAGAATCTATCACAGCATGCTCTTCCCTCTCTCCTCTCCCACTGAGATTATAGAATCTATCACAGCATGCTCTTCCCTTTCTCCCCTCCCACTGATTTTATAGAATCTATCACAGCATGCTCTTCCCTCTCTCCCCTCCCATTCAGATTATATAATCTATCACAGCATGCTCTTCCCTCTCTCCCCTCCCACTCAGATTATAGAATCTATCACAGCATGCTCTTCCCTCTCTCCCCTCCCACTGAGATTATAGAATCTATCACAGCATGCTCTTCCCTTTCTCCCCTCCCACTGAGATTATAGAATCTATCACGGCATGCTCTTCCCTCTCTCTCTTCCCACCCAGATTATAGAATTTATCACAGAATGCTCTTCCGTCTCTCCCCTCCCACTGAGATTATAGAATCTATCACAGCATGCTCTTCCCTCTCTCCCCTCCCACTGAGATTATAGAATCTATCACAGCATGCTCTTCCCTCTCTCCCCTCCCACTCAGATTATAGAATCTATCACAGCATGCTCTTCCCTCTCTCCCCTAACACTCAGATTATAGAATCTATCACAGCATGCTCTTCCCTCTCTCCCCTCCCACTCAGATTATAGAATCTATCACAGCATGCTCTTCCCTCTCTCCCATCCCACTCAGATTATAGAATCTATCACAGCATGCTCTGCCCTCTCTCCCCTCCCACTCAGATTATCGAATCTATCAAAGCATGCTCTTCCCTCTCTCCCCTCCCACTGAGATTATAGAATCTATCACAGCATGCTCTTCCCTCTCTCCCCTCCCACTGAGATTATAGAATCTATCACAGCATGCTCTTCCCTCTCTCCCCTCCCACTGAGATTATAGAATCTATCACAGCATGCTCTTCACTCTCTCCCCTCCCACTCAGATTATTGAATCTATCACAGCATGCTCTTCCCTCTCCCCCCTCCCACTGAGATTATAGAATCTATCACAGCATGCTCTGCCCTCTCTCCCCTCCCACTCAGATTATAGAATCTATCACAGCATGCTCTTCTCTCTCTCCCCTCCCACTCAGATTATCGAATCTATCACAGCATGCTCTTCCCTCTCTCCTCTCGCACTGAGATTATAGAATCTATCACAGCATGCTCTTCACTCTCTCCCCTCCCACTGAGATTATAGAATATATCACAGCATGCTCTTCCCTCTCTCCCCTCCCACTCAGATTATAGAATCTATCACAGCATGCTCTTCCCTCTCTCCCCTCAGACTCAGATTATAGAATCTATCACAGCATGCTCTTCCCTCTCTCCTCTCCCACTGAGATTATGGAATCTATCACAGAATGCTCTTCCCTCTCTCCCCTCCCACTCAGATTATAGAATCTATCACAGCATGCTCTTCCCTCTCTCCCCTCCCACTCAGATTATAGAATCTATCACAGCATGCTCTTCCCTCTCTCCCCTCCCACTGAGATTATAGAATCTATCACAGCATGCTCTTCCCTCTCTCCCCTCCCACTCAGATTATAGAATCTATCACAGCATGCTCTTCTCTCTCTCCCCTCCCACTCAGATTATAGAATCTATCACAGCATGCTCTTCCCTCTCTCCCCTCCCACTCAGATTATAGAATCTATCACAGCATGCTCTTCCCTCTCTCCCCTCCCACTGAGATTATAGAATCTATCACAGCATGCTCTTCCCTCTCTCCCCTCCCACTGAGATTATAGAATCTATCACAGCATGCTCTTCACTCTCTCCCCTCCCACTCAGATTATAGAATCTACCACAGCATGCTCTTCCCTCTCTCCCCTCCCACTCAGATTATAGAATCTATCACAGCATGCTCTTCCCTCTCTCCCCTCCCACTCAGATTATAGAATCTATCACAGCATGCTCTTCTCTCTCTCCCCTCCCACTCAGATTATAGAATCTATCACAGCATGCTCTTCTCTCTCTCCCCTCCCACTCAGATTATAGAATCTATCACAGCATGCTCTTCCCTCTCTCCCCTCCCACTCAGATTATAGAATCTATCACAGCATGCTCTTCCCTCTCTCCCCTCCCACTCAGATTATAGAATCTATCACAGCATGCTCTTCCCTCTCTCCCCTCCCACTCAGATTATAGAATCTATCACAGCATGCTCTTCCCTCTCTCCCCTCCCACTCAGATTATAGAATCTATCACAGCATGCTCTTCCCTCTCTCCCCTCCCACTCAGATTATAGAATCTATCACAGCATGCTCTTCCCTCTCTCCCCTCCCACTCAGATTATAGAATCTATCACAGCATGCTCTTCCCTCTCTCCCCTCCCACTCAGATTATAGAATCTATCACAGCATGCTCTTCCCTCTCTCCCCTCCCACTCAGATTATAGAATCTATCACAGCATGCTCTTCCCTCTCTCCCCTCCCACTGAGATTATAGAATCTATCACAGCATGCTCTTCCCTCTCTCCCCTCCCACTGAGATTATAGAATCTATCACAGCATGCTCTTCACTCTCTCCCCTCCCACTCAGATTATAGAATCTATCACAGCATGCTATTCCCTCTCTCCCCTCCCACTCAGATTATAGAATCTATCACAGCATGCTCTTCCCTCTCTCGCCTCCCACTGAGATTATAGAATCTATCACAGCATGCTCTTCCCTCTCTCCCCTCCCACTCAGATTATAGAATCTATCACATCATGCTCTTCCCTCTCTCCCCTCCCACTGAGATTATAGAATCTATCACAGCATGCTCTTCCCTCTCTCCCCTCCCACTCAGATTATAGAATCTATCACAGCATGCTCTTCCCTCTCTCCCCTCCCACTGAGATTATAGAATCTATCACAGCATGCTCTTCCCTCTCTCCCCTCCCACTCAGATTATAGAATCTATCACAGCATGCTCTTCCCTCTCTCCCCTCCCACTCAGATTATAGAATCTATCACAGCATGCTCTTCCCTCTCTCCCCTCCCACTCAGATTATAGAATCTATCACAGCATGCTCTTCCCTCTCTCCCCTCCCACTGAGATTATAGAATCTATCACAGCATGCTCTTCCCTCTCTCCCCTCAGACTCAGATTATAGAATCTATCACAGCATGCTCTTCCCTCTCTTCCCTCAGACTCAGATTATAGAATCTATCACAGCATGCTCTTCCCTCTCTCGCCTCCCACTGAGATTATAGAATCTATCACAGCATGCTCTTCCCTCTCTCCCCTCCCACTCAGATTATAGAATTTATCACAGCATGCTCTTCCCTCTCTCCTCTCCCACTGAGATTATAGAATCTATCACAGCATGCTCTTCCCTCTCTCCCCTCCCACTGAGATTATAGAATCTATCACAGCATGCTTTTCCCTCTCTCCCCTCCCACTCAGATTATAGAATCTATCACAGCATGCTCTTCCCTCTCTCCCCTCCCACTGAGATTATAGTGTCCATCACAGCATGCTCTTCCCTCTCTCCCCTCCCACTGAGATTATACAATCTATCACAGCATGCTCTTCCCTCTCTCCCCTCCCACTCAGATTATAGAATCTATCACAGCATGCTCTTGCTCTCTCCCCTCCCACTCAGATTATAGAATCTATCACAGCATGCTCTTCCCTCTCTCCCCTCCCACTCAGATTATAGAATCTATCACAGCATGCTCTTCCCTCTCTCCCCTCCCACAGATATTATAGAATCTATCACAGCATGCTCTTCCCTCTCTCCTCTCCCACTGAGATTATAGAATCTATCACAGCATGCTCTTCCCTTTCTCCCCTCCCACTGATTTTATAGAATCTATCACAGCATGCTCTTCCCTCTCTCCCCTCCCACTCAGATTATATAATCTATCACAGCATGCTCTTCCCTCTCTCCCCTCCCACTCAGATTATAGAATCTATCACAGCATGCTCTTCCCTCTCTCCCCTCCCACTCAGATTATAGAATCTATCACAGCATGCTCTTCCCTTTCTCCCCTCCCACTGAGATTATAGAATCTATCACGGCATGCTCTTCCCTCTCTCCCTTCCCACTCAGATTATAGAATTTATCACAGCATGCTCTGCCCTCTCTCCCCTCCCACTCAGACTATCGAATCTATCAAAGCATGCTCTTCCCTCTCTCCCCTCCCACTGAGATTATAGAATCTATCACAGAATGTTCTTCCCTCTCTCCCCTCCCACTCAGATTATAGAATCTATCACAGCATGCTCTTCCCTCTCTCCCCTCCCACTCAGATTATAGAATCTATCACAGCATGCTCTTCCCTCTCTCCCCTCCCACTGAGATTATAGAATCTATCACAGCATGCTCTTCCCTCTCTCCCCTCCCACTCAGATTATAGAATCTATCACAGCATGCTCTTCTCTCTCTCCCCTCCCACTCAGATTATAGAATCTATCACAGCATGCTCTTCCCTCTCTCCCCTCCCACTCAGATTATAGAATCTATCACAGCATGCTCTTCCCTCTCTCCCCTCCCACTGAGATTATAGAATCTATCACAGCATGCTCTTCCCTCTCTCCCCTCCCACTGAGATTATAGAATCTATCACAGCATGCTCTTCACTCTTTCCCCTCCCACTCAGATTATAGAATCTATCACAGCATGCTCTTCCCTCTCTCCCCTCCCACTCAGATTATAGAATCTATCACAGCATGCTCTTCCCTCTCTCCCCTCCCACTGAGATTATAGAATCTATCACAGCATGCTCTTCCCTCTCTCCACTCCCACTCAGATTATAGAATCTATCACAGCATGCTCTTCCCTCTCTCCCCTCCCACTCAGATTATAGAATCTATCACAGCATGCTCTTCCCTCTCTCCACTCCCACTCAGATTATAGAATCTATCACAGCATGCTCTTCTCTCTCTCCCCTCCCACTCAGATTATAGAATCTATCACAGCATGCTCTTCCCTCTCTCCCCTCCCACTCAGATTATAGAATCTATCACAGCATGCTCATCCCTCTCTCCCCTCCCACTCAGATTATAGAATCTATCACAGCATGCTCTTCCCTCTCTCCCCTCCCACTCAGATTATAGAATCTATCACAACATGCTCTTCCCTCTCTCCCCTCCCACTCAGATTATAGAATCTATCACAGCATGCTCTTCCCTCTCTCCCCTCCCACTCAGATTATAGAATCTATCACAGCATGCTCTTCCCTCTCTCCCCTCCCACTCAGATTATAGAATCTATCACAGCATGCTCTTCCCTTTCTCCCCTCCCACTCAGATTATAGAATCTATCACAGCATGCTCTTCCCTCTCTCCCCTCCCACTCAGATTATAGAATCTATCACAGCATGCTCTTCCCTCTCTTCCCTCCCACTGAGATTATAGAATCTATCACAGCATGCTCTTCCCTCTCTCCCCTCCCACTGAGATTATAGAATCTATCACAGCATGCTCTTCACTCTCTCCCCTCCCACTCAGATTATAGAATCTATCACAGCATGCTCTTCCCTCTCTCCCCTCCCACTCAGATTATAGAATCTATCACAGCATGCTCTTCCCTCTCTCGCCTCCCACTGAGATTATAGAATCTATCACAGCATGCTCTTCGCTCTCTCCCCTCCCACTCAGATTATAGAATCTATCAGAGCATGCTCTTCCCTCTCTCCCATCCCACTGAGATTATAGAATCTATCACAGCGTGCTCTTCCCTCTCTCGCCTCCCACTGAGATTATAGAATCTATCACAGCATGCTCTTCCCTCTCTCCCCTCCCACTCAGATTATAGAATCTATCACAGCATGCTCTTCCCTCTCTCCCCTCCCACTCAGATTCTAGAATCGATCACAGCATGCTCTTCCCTCTCTCGCCTCCCACTGAGATTATAGAATCTATCACAGCATGCTCTTCCCTCTCTCCCCTCCCACTGACATTATAGAATCTATCACAGCATGCTCTTCGCTCTCTCCCCTCCCACTCAGATTATAGAATCTATCACAGCATGCTCTTCCCTCTCTCCTCTCCCACTCAGATTATAGAATCTATCACAGCATGCTCTTCCCTCTCTCCCCTCCCACTGAGATTATAGAATCTATCACAGCATGCTCTTCCCTCTCTTCCCTCAGACTCAGATTATAGAATCTATCACAGCATGCTCTTCCCTCTCTCCCCTCCCACTGAAATTATAGAATCTATCACAGCATGCTCTTCCCTCTCTCCCCTCCCACTCGGATTATAGAATCTATCACAGCATGCTCTTCCCTCTCTCCCCTCCCACTGAGATTATAGAATCTACCACAGCATGCTCTTCCCTCTCTTCCCTCCCACTCAGATTATAGAATCTATCACAGCATGCTCTTCCCTCTCTCCCCTCCCACTGAGATTATAGAATCTATCACAGCATGCTCTTTCCTCTCTCCCCTCCCACTCAGATTATAGAATCTATCACAGCATGCTCTTCGCTCTCTCGCCTCCCACTGAGATTATAGAATCTGTCACAACATGCTCTTCCCTCTCTCCCCTCCCACTCAGATTATAGAATCTATCACAGCATGCTCTTCCCTCTCTCCCCTCCCACTGAGATTATAGAATCGATCTCAGCATGCTCTTCCCTCTCTCCCCTCCCACTGAGATTATAGAATCGATCACAGCATGCTCTTCCCTCTCTCCCCTCCCACTCAAATTATAGAATCTATCACAGCATGCTCTTCCCTCTCTCTCCTCCCACTCAGATTATAGAATCTATCACAGCATGCTCTTCCCTCTCTTCCCTCAGACTCAGATTATAGAATCTATCACAGCATGCTCTTCCCTCTCTCCCCTCCCACTGAGATTATAGAATCTATCACAGCATGCTCTTCCCTCTCTCCCCTCCCACTGAGATTATAGAATCTATCACAGCCTGCTCTTCCCTCTGTCCCCTCCCACTCAGATTATAGAATCTATCACAGCATGCTCTTCCCTCTCTCCCCTCCCACTCAGATTATAGAATCTATCACAGCATGCTCTTCCCTCTCTCCCCTCCCACTCAGATTATAGAATCTATCACAGCATGCTCTTCCCTCTCTTCCCTCAGACTCAGATTATAGAATCTATCACAACATGCTCTTCCCTCTCTCCCCTCCCACTCAGATTATAGAATTTATCACAGCATGCTCTTCCCTCTCTCCCCTCCCACTCAGATTATAGAATCTATCACAGCATGCTCTTCCCTCTCTTCCCTCCCACTCAGATTATAGAATCTATCTCAGCATGCTCTTCCCTCTCTCCCCTCCCACTCAGATTATAGAATCTATCACAGCATGCTCTTCCCTCTCTCCCCTCCCACTGAGATTATAGAATCTATCACAGCATGCTCTTCACTCTCTCCCCTCCCACTCAGATTATAGAATCTATCACAGCATGCTCTTCCATCTCTCCCCTCCCACTCAGATTATAGAATCTATCACAGCATGCTCTTCCCTCTCTCCCCTCCCACTCAGATTATCGAATCTATCACAGCATGCTCTTCCCTCTCTCCCCTCCCACTCAGATTATAGAATCTATCACAGCATGCTCTTCCCTCTCTCCCCTCCCACTCATATTATAGAATCTATCACAGCATGCTCTTCCCTCTCTCCCCTCCCACTGAGATTATAGAATCTATCACAGCATGCTCTTCCCTCTCTCCCCTCCCACTTAGATGATAGAATCTATCACAGCATGCTCTTCCCTCTCTCCCCTCCCACTCAGATTATAGAATCTATCACAGCATGCTCTTCCCTCTCTCCTCTCCCACTGAGATTATAGAATCTATCACAGCATGCTCTTCCCTCTCTCCCCTCCCAATCAGATTATAGAATCTATCACAGCATGCTCTTCCCTCTCTCCCCTCCCACTCAGATTATAGAATCTATCACAGCATGCTCTTCCCTCTCTTCCCTCAGACTCAGATTATAGAATCTATCACAGCATGCTCTTCCCTCTCTCCCCTCCCACTCAGATTATAGAATCTCTCACAGCATGCTCTTCCCTCTCTCCCCTCCCACTCAGATTATACAATCGATCACAGCATGCTCTTCCCTCTCTCCCCTCCCACTCAGATTATAGAATTTATCACAGCATGCTCTTCCCTCTCTCCCCTCCCACTGAGATTATAGAATCTATCACAGCATGCTCTTCCCTCAGACTCAGATTATAGAATCTATCACAGCATGCTCTTCCCTCTCTCCCCTCCCACTCAGATTATAGAATCTATCACAGCATGCTCTTCCCTCTCTCCTCTCCCACTCAGATTATAGAATCTATCACAGCATGCTCTTCCCTCTCTCCCCTCCCACTGAGATTATAGAATCTATCACAGCATGCTCTTCCCTCTCTCCCCTCCCACTGACATTATAGAATCTATCACAGCATGCTCTTCGCTCTCTCCCCTCCCACTCAGATTATAGAATCTATCACAGCATGCTCTTCCCTCTCTCCTCTCCCACTCAGATTATAGAATCTATCACAGCATGCTCTTCCCTCTCTCCCCTCCCACTGAGATTATAGAATCTATCACAGCATGCTCTTCCCTCTCTTCCCTCAGACTCAGATTATAGAATCTATCACAGCATGCTCTTCCCTCTCTCCCCTCCCACTGAAATTATAGAATCTATCACAGCATGCTCTTCCCTCTCTCCCCTCCCACTCGGATTATAGAATCTATCACAGCATGCTCTTCCCTCTCTCCCCTCCCACTGAGATTATAGAATCTACCACAGCATGCTCTTCCCTCTCTTCCCTCCCACTCAGATTATAGAATCTATCACAGCATGCTCTTCCCTCTCTCCCCTCCCACTGAGATTATAGAATCTATCACAGCATGCTCTTTCCTCTCTCCCCTCCCACTCAGATTATAGAATCTATCACAGCATGCTCTTCGCTCTCTCGCCTCCCACTGAGATTATAGAATCTGTCACAACATGCTCTTCCCTCTCTCCCCTCCCACTCAGATTATAGAATCTATCACAGCATGCTCTTCCCTCTCTCCCCTCCCACTGAGATTATAGAATCGATCTCAGCATGCTCTTCCCTCTCTCCCCTCCCACTGAGATTATAGAATCGATCACAGCATGCTCTTCCCTCTCTCCCCTCCCACTCAAATTATAGAATCTATCACAGCATGCTCTTCCCTCTCTCTCCTCCCACTCAGATTATAGAATCTATCACAGCATGCTCTTCCCTCTCTTCCCTCAGACTCAGATTATAGAATCTATCACAGCATGCTCTTCCCTCTCTCCCCTCCCACTGAGATTATAGAATCTATCACAGCATGCTCTTCCCTCTCTCCCCTCCCACTGAGATTATAGAATCTATCACAGCCTGCTCTTCCCTCTCTCCCCTCCCACTCAGATTATAGAATCTATCACAGCATGCTCTTCCCTCTCTCCCCTCCCACTCAGATTATAGAATCTATCACAGCATGCTCTTCCCTCTCTCCCCTCCCACTCAGATTATAGAATCTATCACAGCATGCTCTTCCCTCTCTTCCCTCAGACTCAGATTATAGAATCTATCACAACATGCTCTTCCCTCTCTCCCCTCCCACTCAGATTATAGAATTTATCACAGCATGCTCTTCCCTCTCTCCCCTCCCACTCAGATTATAGAATCTATCACAGCATGCTCTTCCCTCTCTTCCCTCCCACTCAGATTATAGAATCTATCTCAGCATGCTCTTCCCTCTCTCCCCTCCCACTCAGATTATAGAATCTATCACAGCATGCTCTTCCCTCTCTCCCCTCCCACTGAGATTATAGAATCTATCACAGCATGCTCTTCACTCTCTCCCCTCCCACTCAGATTATAGAATCTATCACAGCATGCTCTTCCATCTCTCCCCTCCCACTCAGATTATAGAATCTATCACAGCATGCTCTTCCCTCTCTCCCCTCCCACTCAGATTATCGAATCTATCACAGCATGCTCTTCCCTCTCTCCCCTCCCACTCAGATTATAGAATCTATCACAGCATGCTCTTCCCTCTCTCCCCTCCCACTCATATTATAGAATCTATCACAGCATGCTCTTCCCTCTCTCCCCTCCCACTGAGATTATAGAATCTATCACAGCATGCTCTTCCCTCTCTCCCCTCCCACTTAGATGATAGAATCTATCACAGCATGCTCTTCCCTCTCTCCCCTCCCACTCAGATTATAGAATCTATCACAGCATGCTCTTCCCTCTCTCCTCTCCCACTGAGATTATAGAATCTATCACAGCATGCTCTTCCCTCTCTCCCCTCCCAATCAGATTATAGAATCTATCACAGCATGCTCTTCCCTCTCTCCCCTCCCACTCAGATTATAGAATCTATCACAGCATGCTCTTCCCTCTCTTCCCTCAGACTCAGATTATAGAATCTATCACAGCATGCTCTTCCCTCTCTCCCCTCCCACTCAGATTATAGAATCTCTCACAGCATGCTCTTCCCTCTCTCCCCTCCCACTCAGATTATACAATCGATCACAGCATGCTCTTCCCTCTCTCCCCTCCCACTCAGATTATAGAATTTATCACAGCATGCTCTTCCCTCTCTCCCCTCCCACTGAGATTATAGAATCTATCACAGCATGCTCTTCCCTCAGACTCAGATTATAGAATCTATCACAGCATGCTCTTCCCTCTCTCCCCTCCCACTCAGATTATAGAATCTATCACAGCATGCTCTTCCCTCTCTCCCCTCCCACTGAGATTATAGAATCTATCACAGCATGCTCTTCCCTCTCTCCCCTCCCACTGAGATTATAGAATCTATCACAGCATGCTCTTCCCTCTCTCCCCTCCCACTCAGATTATAGAATCTATCACAGCATGCTCTTCCCTCTCTCACCTCCCACTCAGATTATAGAATCTATCACAGCATGCTCTTCCCTCTCTCCCCTGCCACTCAGATTATAGAATCTATCACAGCATGCTCTTCCCTCTCTCCCCTCCCACTCAGATTATAGAATCTATCACAGCATGCTCTTCCCTCTCTCCCCTCCCACTCAGATTATCGAATCTATCACAGCATGCTCTTCCCTCTCTCCCCTCCCACTCAGATTATAGAATCTATCACAGCATGCTCTTCCCTCTCTCCCCTCCCACTGAGATTATAGAATCTATCACAGCATGCTCTTCCCTCTCTCCCCTCCCACTGAGATTATAGAATCTATCACAGCATGCTCTTCCCTCTCTCCTCTCCCACCCTGATTATAGAATCTATCACAGCATGCTCTTCCCTCTCTCCTCTCCCACTCAGATTATAGAATCTATCACAGCATGCTCTTCCCTCTCTCCTCTCCCACCCTGATTATAGAATCTATCACAGCATGCTCTTCCCTCTCTCCTCTCCCACTCAGATTATAGAATTTATCACAGCATGCTCTTCCCTCTCTCCCCTCCCACTGAGATTATAGGATCTATCACAGCATGCTCTTCCCTCTCTCCCCTCCCACTGAGATTATAGAATCTATCACAGCATGCTCTTCCCTCTCTCCCCTCCCACTGAAATTATAGAATCTATCACTGCATGCTCTTCCCTCTCTCCCCTCCCACTCAGATTATAGAATCTATGACAGCATGCTCTTCCCTCTCTCCCCTCCCACTGAGATTATAGAATCTATCACAGCATGCTCTTCCTTCACTCCCCTCCCACTGAGATCATAGAATCTATCACAGCATGCTCTTCCTTCACTCCCCTCCCACTGAGATTATAGAATCTATCACAGCATGCTCTTCCATCTCTCCCCTCCCACTCAGATTATAGAATCTATCACAGCATGCTCTTCCCTCTCTCCCCTCCCACTCAGATTATAGAATCTATCACAGCATGCTCTTCCCTCTCTCCCCTCCCACTCAGATTATTGAATCTATCACAGCATGCTCTTCCCTCTCTCCCCTCCCACTCAGATTATAGAATCTATCACAGCATGCTCTTCCCTCTCTCCCCTCCCACTGAGATTATAGAATCTATCACAGCATGCTCTTCCCTCTCTCCTCTCCCACCCTGATTATAGAATCTATCACAGCATGCTCTTCCCTCTCTCCCCTCCCACTCAGATTATAGAATCTATCACAGCATGCTCTTCCCTCTCTCCCCTCCCACTGAGATTATAGAATCTATCACAGCATGCTCTTCCCTCTCTCCCCTCCCACTGAGATTATAGAATCTAACACAGCATGCTCTTCCCTCTCTCCCCTCCCACTGAAATTATAGAATCTATCACAGCATGCTCTTCCCTCTCTCCCCTCCCACTCAGATTATAGAATCTATGACAGCATGCTCTTCCCTCTCTCCCCTCCCACTGAGATTATAGAATCTATCACAGCATGCTCTTCCTTCACTCCCCTCCCACTGAGATTATAGAATCTATCACAGCATGGTCTTCCCTCTCTCCCCTCCCACTGAGATTATAGAATCTATCACAGCATGCTCTTCCCTCTCTCCCCTCCCACTCAGATTATAGAATCTATCACAGCATGCTCTTCTCTCTCTCCTCTCCCACTGAGATTATAGAATCTATCACAGCATGCTCTTCTCTCTCTCCCCTCCCACTGAGATTGTGGAATCTATCACAGCATGCTCTTCCCTCTCTCCCCTCCCACTGAGATTATAGAATCTATCACTGCATGCTTTTCACTCTCTCCCCTCCCACTCTGATTATAGAATCTATCACAGCATGCTCTTTCCTCTCTCCCCTCCCACTCAGATTATAGAATCTATCACAGCATGCTCTTCCCTCTCTCCTCTCCCACTGAGATTATAGAATCTATCACAGCATGCTCTTCCCTCTCTCCCCTCCCACTCAGATTATAGAATCTATCACAGCATGCTCTTCCCCCTCTTCCCACCCACACAGATTGTAGAATCTATCACAGCATGCTCTTCCCTCTCTCCTCTCCCACTCAGATTATAGAATCTATCACAGCATGCTCTTCTCTCTCTCCCCTCCCACTGAGATTATAGAATCTATCACAGCATGCTCTTCTCTCTCTCCTCTCCCACTCAGATTATAGAATCTATCACAGCATGCTCTTCTCTCTCTCCCCTCCCACTGAGATTATAGAATCTATCACAGCATGCTCTTCCCTCTCTTCCCTCCCACTCAGATTATAGAATCTATCACCGCATACTCTTCCCTCTCTCCCCACCCACTCAGATTATAGAATCTATCACAGCATGCTCTTCCCTCTCTCCTCTCCCACTCAGATTATGGAATCTATCACAGCATGCTCTTCCCTCTCTCCCCTCCCACTCAGATTTTAGAATCTATCACAGCATGCTCTTCCCAGTCTCCCCTCCCACTGAGATTATCGAATCGATCACAGCATGCTCTTCCCTCTCTCCCCTCCCACTGAGATTATAGAATCTATCACAGCAAGCTCTTCCCTCTCTCCCCTCCCACTCAGATTATAGAATCTATCACAGCATGCTCTTCCCTCTCTCCCCTCCCACTGAGATTATAGAATCTATCACAGCATGCTCTTCCCTCTCTCCCCTCCCACTGAGATTATAGAATCTATCACAGCATGCTCTTCCCTCTCTCCCCTCCCACTGAGATTATAGAATCTATCACAGCATGCTCTTCCCTATCTCCCCTGCCACTCAGATTATAGAATCTATCACAGCATGCTCTTCCCTCTCTCCCCTCCCACTCAGATTATAGAATCTATCACAGCATGCTCTTCCCTCTCTCCCCTCCCACTGAGATTATAGAATCTATCACAGCATGCTCTTCCCTCTCTCCCCTCCCACTCAGATTATAGAATCTATCACAGCATGCTCTTCCCTGTCTCCCATCCCACTGAGATTATAGAATCTATCACAGCATGCTCTTCCCTCTCTCTCCTCCCACTGTGATTATAGATTCTATCACAGCATGCTCTTCCCTCTCTCCCCTCCCACTGAGATTATAGAATCTATCACAGCATGCTCTTCCCTCTCTTCCCTCAGACTCAGATTATGGAATCTATCACAGCATGCTCTTCCCTCTCTCGCCTCCCACTGAGATTATTGAATCTATCACAGCATGCTCTTCCCTCTCTCCCCTCCCACTCAGATTATAGAATCTATCACAGCATGCTCTTCCCTCTCTCGCCTCCCACTGAGATTATAGAATCTATCACAGCATGCTCTTCCCTCTCTCCCCTCCCAGTCAGATTATAGAATCTATCACAGCATGCTCTTCCCTCTCTCCCCTCCCACTCAGATTATAGAATCTATCACAGCATGCTCTTCCCTCTCTCCCCTCCCACTGAGATTATAGAATCTATCACAGCATGCTCTTCCCTCTCTTCCCTCAGACTCAGATTATGGAATCTATCACAGCATGCTCTTCCCTCTCTCGCCTCCCACTGAGATTATTGAATCTATCACAGCATGCTCTTCCCTCTCTCCCCTCCCACTCAGATTATAGAATCTATCACAGCATGCTCTTCCCTCTCTCCCCTCCCACTGAGATTATAGAATCTATCACAGCATGTTCTTCCCTCTCTCCCCTCCCACTCAGATTATAGAATCTATCACAGCATGCTCTTCCCTCTCTCCCCTCCCACTGAGATTATAGAATCTATCACAGCATGCTCTTCACTCTCTCCCCTCCCACTCAGATTATAGAATCTATCACAGCATGCTCTTCCATCTCTCCCCTCCCACTCAGATTATAGAATCTATCACAGCATGCTCTTCCCTCTCTCCCCTCCCACTCAGATTATCGAATCTATCACAGCATGCTCTTCCCTCTCTCCCCTCCCACTCAGATTATAGAATCTATCACAGCATGCTCTTCCCTCTCTCCCCTCCCACTCATATTATAGAATCTATCACAGCATGCTCTTCCCTCTCTCCCCTCCCACTGAGATTATAGAATCTATCACAGCATGCTCTTCCCTCTCTCCCCTCCCACTTAGATGATAGAATCTATCACAGCATGCTCTTCCCTCTCTCCCCTCCCACTCAGATTATAGAATCTATCACAGCATGCTCTTCCCTCTCTCCTCTCCCACTGAGATTATAGAATCTATCACAGCATGCTCTTCCCTCTCTCCCCTCCCAATCAGATTATAGAATCTATCACAGCATGCTCTTCCCTCTCTCCCCTCCCACTCAGATTATAGAATCTATCACAGCATGCTCTTCCCTCTCTTCCCTCAGACTCAGATTATAGAATCTATCACAGCATGCTCTTCCCTCTCTCCCCTCCCACTCAGATTATAGAATCTCTCACAGCATGCTCTTCCCTCTCTCCCCTCCCACTCAGATTATACAATCGATCACAGCATGCTCTTCCCTCTCTCCCCTCCCACTCAGATTATAGAATTTATCACAGCATGCTCTTCCCTCTCTCCCCTCCCACTGAGATTATAGAATCTATCACAGCATGCTCTTCCCTCAGACTCAGATTATAGAATCTATCACAGCATGCTCTTCCCTCTCTCCCCTCCCACTCAGATTATAGAATCTATCACAGCATGCTCTTCCCTCTCTCCTCTCCCACTCAGATTATAGAATCTATCACAGCATGCTCTTCCCTCTCTCCCCTCCCACTGAGATTATAGAATCTATCACAGCATGCTCTTCCCTCTCTCCCCTCCCACTGACATTATAGAATCTATCACAGCATGCTCTTCGCTCTCTCCCCTCCCACTCAGATTATAGAATCTATCACAGCATGCTCTTCCCTCTCTCCTCTCCCACTCAGATTATAGAATCTATCACAGCATGCTCTTCCCTCTCTCCCCTCCCACTGAGATTATAGAATCTATCACAGCATGCTCTTCCCTCTCTTCCCTCAGACTCAGATTATAGAATCTATCACAGCATGCTCTTCCCTCTCTCCCCTCCCACTGAAATTATAGAATCTATCACAGCATGCTCTTCCCTCTCTCCCCTCCCACTCGGATTATAGAATCTATCACAGCATGCTCTTCCCTCTCTCCCCTCCCACTGAGATTATAGAATCTACCACAGCATGCTCTTCCCTCTCTTCCCTCCCACTCAGATTATAGAATCTATCACAGCATGCTCTTCCCTCTCTCCCCTCCCACTGAGATTATAGAATCTATCACAGCATGCTCTTTCCTCTCTCCCCTCCCACTCAGATTATAGAATCTATCACAGCATGCTCTTCGCTCTCTCGCCTCCCACTGAGATTATAGAATCTGTCACAACATGCTCTTCCCTCTCTCCCCTCCCACTCAGATTATAGAATCTATCACAGCATGCTCTTCCCTCTCTCCCCTCCCACTGAGATTATAGAATCGATCTCAGCATGCTCTTCCCTCTCTCCCCTCCCACTGAGATTATAGAATCGATCACAGCATGCTCTTCCCTCTCTCCCCTCCCACTCAAATTATAGAATCTATCACAGCATGCTCTTCCCTCTCTCTCCTCCCACTCAGATTATAGAATCTATCACAGCATGCTCTTCCCTCTCTTCCCTCAGACTCAGATTATAGAATCTATCACAGCATGCTCTTCCCTCTCTCCCCTCCCACTGAGATTATAGAATCTATCACAGCATGCTCTTCCCTCTCTCCCCTCCCACTGAGATTATAGAATCTATCACAGCCTGCTCTTCCCTCTCTCCCCTCCCACTCAGATTATAGAATCTATCACAGCATGCTCTTCCCTCTCTCCCCTCCCACTCAGATTATAGAATCTATCACAGCATGCTCTTCCCTCTCTCCCCTCCCACTCAGATTATAGAATCTATCACAGCATGCTCTTCCCTCTCTTCCCTCAGACTCAGATTATAGAATCTATCACAACATGCTCTTCCCTCTCTCCCCTCCCACTCAGATTATAGAATTTATCACAGCATGCTCTTCCCTCTCTCCCCTCCCACTCAGATTATAGAATCTATCACAGCATGCTCTTCCCTCTCTTCCCTCCCACTCAGATTATAGAATCTATCTCAGCATGCTCTTCCCTCTCTCCCCTCCCACTCAGATTATAGAATCTATCACAGCATGCTCTTCCCTCTCTCCCCTCCCACTGAGATTATAGAATCTATCACAGCATGCTCTTCACTCTCTCCCCTCCCACTCAGATTATAGAATCTATCACAGCATGCTCTTCCATCTCTCCCCTCCCACTCAGATTATAGAATCTATCACAGCATGCTCTTCCCTCTCTCCCCTCCCACTCAGATTATCGAATCTATCACAGCATGCTCTTCCCTCTCTCCCCTCCCACTCAGATTATAGAATCTATCACAGCATGCTCTTCCCTCTCTCCCCTCCCACTCATATTATAGAATCTATCACAGCATGCTCTTCCCTCTCTCCCCTCCCACTGAGATTATAGAATCTATCACAGCATGCTCTTCCCTCTCTCCCCTCCCACTTAGATGATAGAATCTATCACAGCATGCTCTTCCCTCTCTCCCCTCCCACTCAGATTATAGAATCTATCACAGCATGCTCTTCCCTCTCTCCTCTCCCACTGAGATTATAGAATCTATCACAGCATGCTCTTCCCTCTCTCCCCTCCCAATCAGATTATAGAATCTATCACAGCATGCTCTTCCCTCTCTCCCCTCCCACTCAGATTATAGAATCTATCACAGCATGCTCTTCCCTCTCTTCCCTCAGACTCAGATTATAGAATCTATCACAGCATGCTCTTCCCTCTCTCCCCTCCCACTCAGATTATAGAATCTCTCACAGCATGCTCTTCCCTCTCTCCCCTCCCACTCAGATTATACAATCGATCACAGCATGCTCTTCCCTCTCTCCCCTCCCACTCAGATTATAGAATTTATCACAGCATGCTCTTCCCTCTCTCCCCTCCCACTGAGATTATAGAATCTATCACAGCATGCTCTTCCCTCAGACTCAGATTATAGAATCTATCACAGCATGCTCTTCCCTCTCTCCCCTCCCACTCAGATTATAGAATCTATCACAGCATGCTCTTCCCTCTCTCCCCTCCCACTGAGATTATAGAATCTATCACAGCATGCTCTTCCCTCTCTCCCCTCCCACTGAGATTATAGAATCTATCACAGCATGCTCTTCCCTCTCTCCCCTCCCACTCAGATTATAGAATCTATCACAGCATGCTCTTCCCTCTCTCACCTCCCACTCAGATTATAGAATCTATCACAGCATGCTCTTCCCTCTCTCCCCTCCCACTCAGATTATAGAATCTATCACAGCATGCTCTTCCCTCTCTCCCCTCCCACTCAGATTATAGAATCTATCACAGCATGCTCTTCCCTCTCTCCCCTCCCACTCAGATTATCGAATCTATCACAGCATGCTCTTCCCTCTCTCCCCTCCCACTCAGATTATAGAATCTATCACAGCATGCTCTTCCCTCTCTCCCCTCCCACTGAGATTATAGAATCTATCACAGCATGCTCTTCCCTCTCTCCCCTCCCACTGAGATTATAGAATCTATCACAGCATGCTCTTCCCTCTCTCCTCTCCCACCCTGATTATAGAATCTATCACAGCATGCTCTTCCCTCTCTCCTCTCCCACTCAGATTATAGAATCTATCACAGCATGCTCTTCCCTCTCTCCTCTCCCACCCTGATTATAGAATCTATCACAGCATGCTCTTCCCTCTCTCCTCTCCCACTCAGATTATAGAATTTATCACAGCATGCTCTTCCCTCTCTCCCCTCCCACTGAGATTATAGGATCTATCACAGCATGCTCTTCCCTCTCTCCCCTCCCACTGAGATTATAGAATCTATCACAGCATGCTCTTCCCTCTCTCCCCTCCCACTGAAATTATAGAATCTATCACTGCATGCTCTTCCCTCTCTCCCCTCCCACTCAGATTATAGAATCTATGACAGCATGCTCTTCCCTCTCTCCCCTCCCACTGAGATTATAGAATCTATCACAGCATGCTCTTCCTTCACTCCCCTCCCACTGAGATCATAGAATCTATCACAGCATGCTCTTCCTTCACTCCCCTCCCACTGAGATTATAGAATCTATCACAGCATGCTCTTCCATCTCTCCCCTCCCACTCAGATTATAGAATCTATCACAGCATGCTCTTCCCTCTCTCCCCTCCCACTCAGATTATAGAATCTATCACAGCATGCTCTTCCCTCTCTCCCCTCCCACTCAGATTATTGAATCTATCACAGCATGCTCTTCCCTCTCTCCCCTCCCACTCAGATTATAGAATCTATCACAGCATGCTCTTCCCTCTCTCCCCTCCCACTGAGATTATAGAATCTATCACAGCATGCTCTTCCCTCTCTCCTCTCCCACCCTGATTATAGAATCTATCACAGCATGCTCTTCCCTCTCTCCCCTCCCACTCAGATTATAGAATCTATCACAGCATGCTCTTCCCTCTCTCCCCTCCCACTGAGATTATAGAATCTATCACAGCATGCTCTTCCCTCTCTCCCCTCCCACTGAGATTATAGAATCTAACACAGCATGCTCTTCCCTCTCTCCCCTCCCACTGAAATTATAGAATCTATCACAGCATGCTCTTCCCTCTCTCCCCTCCCACTCAGATTATAGAATCTATGACAGCATGCTCTTCCCTCTCTCCCCTCCCACTGAGATTATAGAATCTATCACAGCATGCTCTTCCTTCACTCCCCTCCCACTGAGATTATAGAATCTATCACAGCATGGTCTTCCCTCTCTCCCCTCCCACTGAGATTATAGAATCTATCACAGCATGCTCTTCCCTCTCTCCCCTCCCACTCAGATTATAGAATCTATCACAGCATGCTCTTCTCTCTCTCCTCTCCCACTGAGATTATAGAATCTATCACAGCATGCTCTTCTCTCTCTCCCCTCCCACTGAGATTGTGGAATCTATCACAGCATGCTCTTCCCTCTCTCCCCTCCCACTGAGATTATAGAATCTATCACTGCATGCTTTTCACTCTCTCCCCTCCCACTCTGATTATAGAATCTATCACAGCATGCTCTTTCCTCTCTCCCCTCCCACTCAGATTATAGAATCTATCACAGCATGCTCTTCCCTCTCTCCTCTCCCACTGAGATTATAGAATCTATCACAGCATGCTCTTCCCTCTCTCCCCTCCCACTCAGATTATAGAATCTATCACAGCATGCTCTTCCCCCTCTTCCCACCCACTCAGATTGTAGAATCTATCACAGCATGCTCTTCCCTCTCTCCTCTCCCACTCAGATTATAGAATCTATCACAGCATGCTCTTCTCTCTCTCCCCTCCCACTGAGATTATAGAATCTATCACAGCATGCTCTTCTCTCTCTCCTCTCCCACTCAGATTATAGAATCTATCACAGCATGCTCTTCTCTCTCTCCCCTCCCACTGAGATTATAGAATCTATCACAGCATGCTCTTCCCTCTCTTCCCTCCCACTCAGATTATAGAATCTATCACCGCATACTCTTCCCTCTCTCCCCACCCACTCAGATTATAGAATCTATCACAGCATGCTCTTCCCTCTCTCCTCTCCCACTCAGATTATGGAATCTATCACAGCATGCTCTTCCCTCTCTCCCCTCCCACTCAGATTATAGAATCTATCACAGCATGCTCTTCCCAGTCTCCCCTCCCACTGAGATTATCGAATCGATCACAGCATGCTCTTCCCTCTCTCCCCTCCCACTGAGATTATAGAATCTATCACAGCATGCTCTTCCCTCTCTCCCCTCCCACTCAGATTATAGAATCTATCACAGCATGCTCTTCCCTCTCTCCCCTCCCACTGAGATTATAGAATCTATCACAGCATGCTCTTCCCTCTCTCCCCTCCCACTGAGATTATAGAATCTATCACAGCATGCTCTTCCCTCTCTCCCCTCCCACTGAGATTATAGAATCTATCACAGCATGCTCTTCCCTATCTCCCCTGCCACTCAGATTATAGAATCTATCACAGCATGCTCTTCCCTCTCTCCCCTCCCACTCAGATTATAGAATCTATCACAGCATGCTCTTCCCTCTCTCCCCTCCCACTGAGATTATAGAATCTATCACAGCATGCTCTTCCCTCTCTCCCCTCCCACTCAGATTATAGAATCTATCACAGCATGCTCTTCCCTGTCTCCCATCCCACTGAGATTATAGAATCTATCACAGCATGCTCTTCCCTCTCTCTCCTCCCACTGTGATTATAGATTCTATCACAGCATGCTCTTCCCTCTCTCCCCTCCCACTGAGATTATAGAATCTATCACAGCATGCTCTTCCCTCTCTTCCCTCAGACTCAGATTATGGAATCTATCACAGCATGCTCTTCCCTCTCTCGCCTCCCACTGAGATTATTGAATCTATCACAGCATGCTCTTCCCTCTCTCCCCTCCCACTCAGATTATAGAATCTATCACAGCATGCTCTTCCCTCTCTCCCCTCCCACTGAGATTATAGAATCTATCACAGCATGTTCTTCCCTCTCTCCCCTCCCACTCAGATTATAGAATCTATCACAGCATGCTCTTCCCTCTCTCACCTCCCACTGAGATTATAGAATTTATCACAGCACGCTCTTCCCTCTCTCCCCTCCCACTGAGATTATAGAATCTATCACAGCATGCCCTTCCCTCTCTCCCCTCCCACTGAGATTATAGAATCTATCACAGCATGCTCTTCCCTCTCTCGCCTCGCACTGAGATTATAGAATCTATCATTGCTTGCTCTTCCCTCACTCCCCTCCCACTGAGATTATAGAATCTATCACAGCATGCTCTTCCCTCTCTCCCCTCCCACTGACATTATAGAATCTATCACAGCATGCTCTTCCCTCTCTCCTCTCCAACTCAGATTATAGAATCTATCACAGCATGCTCTTCCCTCTCTCCCCTCCCACTGAGATTATAGAATCTATCACAGCATGCTCTTCCCTCTCTCCCCTCTGACTCAGATTTTCGAATCTATCACAGCATGCTCTTCCCTCTCTCCCCTCCCACTCAAATTATAGAATCTATCAGAGCATGCTCTTCCCTCTCACCCCTCCCACTGAGATTATAGAATCTATCACATAGAAACATAGAAACATAGAAACATAGAGAATAGGTGCAGGAGTAGGCCATTCGGCCCTTCTAGCCTGCACCGCCATTCAATGAGTTCATGGCTGAACATGCAACTTCAGTACCCCATTCCTGCTTTCTCACCATACCCCTTGATTCCCCTAGTAGTAAGGACTTCATCTGACAGCATGCTCTTCACTCTCTCCCCTCCCACTAAGATTATAGAATCGATCACAGCATGCTCTTCCCTCTCTCCCCTCCCACTCAGATTATAGAATCTATCACAGCATGCTCTTCCCTCTCTCCCCTCCCACTCAGATTATAGAATCTATCACAGCATGCTCTTCCCTCTCTCCCCTCCCACTGAGATTATAGAATCTATCACAGCATGCTCTTCCCTCTCTCCCCTCCCACTCAGATTATAGAATCTATCACAGCATGCTCTTCCCTCTCTCCCCTCCCACTGAGATTATAGAATCTATCACAGCATGCTCTTCCCTCTCTCCCCTCCCACTGAGATTAGAGAATCTATCACAGCATGCTCTTCCTTCTCTGCTCTCCCACTGAGATTATAGAATCTATCACAGCATGCTCTTCCCTGTCTCCCATCCCACTGAGATTATAGAATCTATCACAGCATGCTCTTCCCTCTCTCTCCTCCCACTGTGATTATAGATTCTATCACAGCATGCTCTTCCCTCTCTCCCCTCCCACTGAGATTATAGAATCTATCACAGCATGCTCTTCCCTCTCTTCCCTCAGACTCAGATTATGGAATCTATCACAGCATGCTCTTCCCTCTCTCGCCTCCCACTGAGATTATAGAATCTATCACAGCATGCTCTTCCCTCTCTCCCCTCCCACTCAGATTATAGAATCTATCACAGCATGCTCTTCCCTCTCTCCCCTCCCACTGAGATTATAGAATCTATCACAGCATGTTCTTCCCTCTCTCCCTTCCCACTCAGATTGTAGAATCTATCACAGCATGCTCTTCCCTCTCTCACCTCCCACTGAGATTATAGAATTTATCACAGCATGCTCTTCCCTCTCTCCCCTCCCACTGAGATTATAGAATCTATCACAGCATGCCCTTCCCTCTCTCCCCTCCCACTGAGATTATAGAATCTATCACAGCATGCTCTTCCCTCTCTCGCCTCCCACTGAGATTATAGAATCTATCATTGCTTGCTCTTCCCTCACTCCCCTCCCACTGAGATTATAGAATCTATCACAGCATGCTCTTCGCTCTCTCCCCTCCCACTGACATTATAGAATCTATCACAGCATGCTCTTCCCTCTCTCCTCTCCAACTCAGATTATAGAATCTATCACAGCATGCTCTTCCCTCTCTCCCCTCCCACTGAGATTATAGAATCTATCACAGCATGCTCTTCCCTCTCTCCCCTCTGACTCAGATTTTCGAATCTATCACAGCATGCTCTTCCCTCTCTCCCCTCCCACTCAAATTATAGAATCTATCAGAGCATGCTCTTCCCTCTCACCCCTCCCACTGAGATTATAGAATCTATCACATAGAAATATAGAAACATAGAAACATAGAGAACAGGTGCAGGAGTAGGCCATTCGGCCCTTCTAGCCTGCACCGCCATTCAATGAGTTCATGGCTGAACATGCAACTTCAGTACCCCATTCCTGCTTTCTCACCATACCCCTTGATTCCCCTAGTAGTAAGGACTTCATCTGACAGCATGCTCTTCACTCTCTCCCCTCCCACTAAGATTATAGAATCGATCACAGCATGCTCTTCCCTCTCTCCCCTCCCACTCAGATTATAGAATCTATCACAGCATGCTCTTCCCTCTCTCCCCTCCCACTCAGATTATAGAATCTATCACAGCATGCTCTTCCCTCTCTCCCCTCCCACTGAGATTAGAGAATCTATCACAGCATGCTCTTCCTTCTCTGCTCTCCCACTGAGATTATAGAATCTATCACAGCATGCTCTTCCCTCTCTCCCCTCCCACTGAGATTATAGAATCTATCACAGCATACTCTTCTCTCTCTCCCCTCCCACTCAGATTATAGAATCTATCACAGCATGCTCTTCCCTCTCTCCTCTCCCACTCAGATTATAGAATCTATCACAGCATGCTCTTCCCTCTCTCCCCTCCCACTGAGATTATAGAATCGATCACAGCATGCTCTTCCCTCTCTCCCCTCCCACTGAGATTATAGAATCTATCACAGCATGCTCTTCCCACTCTCCCCTCCCACTCAGATTATAGAATCTATCACAGCATGCCCTTCCCTCTCTCCCCTCCCACTGAGATGATAGAATCTATCACAGCATGCTCTTCCCTCTCTCCCCTCCCACTGAGATTATAAAATCTATCACACCATGCTCTTCCCTCTCTCCCCTCCCACTGAGATTATAGAATCTATCACAGCATGCTCTTCCCTCTCTCCCCTCCCACTCACATTATAGAATCTATCACAGCATGCTCTTCCCTCTCTCCCCTCCCACTCAGATTATAGAATCTATCACAGCATGCTCTTCCCTCTCTCCTCTCCCACTGAGATTGTAGAATTTATCACAGCATGCTCTTCCCTCTCTCCTCTCCCACTGAGATTATAGAATCTATCACAGCATGCTCTTCCCTCTCTCCTCTCCCACTGAGATTATAGAATCTATCACAGCATGCTCTTCCCTCTCTCCCCTCCCACTGAGATTATAGAATCTATCACAGCATGCTCTTCCCTCTCTCCCCTCCCACTGAGATTATAGAATCTATCGCAGCATGCTCTTCCCTCTCTCCCCTCCCACTGAGACTATTGAATCTATCACAGCATGCTCTTATCTCTCTCCCCTCCCACTCAGATTATAGAATCTATCACAACATGCTCTTCCCTCTCTCCCCTCCCACTCAGATTATAGAATCTATCACAGCATGCTCTTCCCTCTCTCCCCTCCCACTCAGATTATAGAATCTATCACAGCATGCTCTTCCCTCTCTCCCCTACCACTGAGATTATAGAATCTATCACAGCATGCTCTTCCCTCTCTCCCACCGCACTGAGATTATAGAATCTATCGCAGCATGCTCTTCCCTCTCACCCCTCCCACTGAGACTATTGAATCTATCACAGCATGCTCTTCCCTCTCTCCCCTCCCACTCAGATTATAGAATCTATCACAGCATGCTCTTCCCTCTCTCCTCTCCCACTCAGATTATAGAATCTATCACAGCATGCTCTTCCCTCTCTCCCCTCCCACTCAGATTATAGAATCTATCACAACATGCTCTTCCCTCTCTCCCCTCCCACTGAGATTATAGAATCTATCACAGCATGCTCTTCCCTCTCTCCCCTCCCACTGAGATTATAGAATCTATCGCAGCATGCTCTTCCCTCTCTCCCCTCCCACTGAGACTATTGAATCTATCACAGCATGCTCTTCCCTCTCTCCCCTCCCACTCAGATTATAGAATCTATCACAACATGCTCTTCCCTCTCTCCCCTCCCACTGAGATTATCGTATCCATCACAACATGCTCTTCCCTCTCTCCCCTCCCACTGAGATTATAGAATCTATCACAACATGCTCTTCCCTCTCTCCCCTCCCACTCAGATTATAGAATCTATCACAACATGCTCTTCCCTCTCTCCCCTCCCACTCAGATTATAGAATCTATCACAGCATGCTCTTCCCTCTCTCCCCTACCACTGAGATTATAGAATCTATCACAGCTTGCTCTTCCCTCTCTCCCCCCGCACCCAGATTATAGAATCTATCACAGCATGCTCTTCCCTCTCTCCCCTCCCACTCAGATTATAGAATCTATCACAGCATGCTCTTCCCTCTCTCCCCTCCCACTGAGATTATAGAATCTATCACAGCATGCTCTTCCCTCTCTCCCCTCCCACTCAGATTATAGAATCTATCACAGCATGCTCTTCCCTCTCTCCCCTCCCACTCAGATTATAGAATCTATCACAGCATGCTCTACCCTCTCTCCCCTCCCACTGAGATTGTAGAATCTATCACAGCATGCTCTTCCCTCTCTCCCCTCCCACTGAGATTATAGAATCGATCACAGCATGCTCTTCCCTCTCTCCCCTCCCACTGAGATTATAGAATCTATCACACCTTGCTCTTCCCTCTCTCCCCTCCCACTGAGATTATAGAATCGATCACAGCATGCTTTTCCCTCTCTCCCCTCCCACTGAGATTATAGGATCTATCACAGCATGCTCTTCCCTCTCTCCCCTCCACTCAGATTATAGAATCTATCACAGCATGCTCTTCCCTCTCTTCCCTCAGACTCAGATTATAGAATCTATCACAGCATGCTCTTCCCTCTCTCCCCTCCCACTGAGATTATAGAATCTATCACAGCATGCTCTTCCCTCTCTCCTCTCCCACTCAGATTATAGAATCTATCACAGCATGCTCTTCCCTCTCTCCCCTCCCACTGAGATTATAGAATCTATCACAACATGCTCTTCCCTCTCTCCCCTCCCACTGAGATTATAGAATCTATCACAGAATGCTCTTCCCTCTCTCCTCTCCCACTGAGATTGTAGAATCTATCACAGCATGCTCTTCCCTCTCTCCTCTCCCACTGAGATTATAGAATCTATCACAGCATGCTCTTCCCTCTCTCCCCTCCCACTGAGATTATAGAATCTATCACAGCATGCTCTACCCTCTCTCCCCTCCCACTGAGATTGTAGAATCTATCACAGCTTGCTCTTCCCTCTCTCCCCTCCCACTGAGATTATAGAATCGATCACCGCATGCTCTTCCCTCTCTCGCCTCCCACTGAGATTATAGAATCTATCACAGCATGCTCTTCCCTTTCTCCCCTCCCACTCAGATTATAGAATTTATCACAGCATGCTCTTCCCTCTCTCCCCTCCCACTGAGATTATAGAATCTATCACAACATGCTCTTCCCTCTCTCCCCTCCCACTGAGATTATAGAATCTATCACAGCATGCTCTTCCCTCTCTCCTCTCCCACTCAGATTATAGAATCTATCACAGCATGCTCTTCCCTCTCTCCCCTCCCACTGAGATTATAGAATCGATCACAACATGCTCTTCCCTCTCTCCCCTCCCACTGAGATTATAGAATCTATCACAGAATGCTCTTCCCTCTCTCCTCTCCCACTGAGATTGTAGAATCTATCACAGCATGCTCTTCCCTCTCTCCTCTCCCACTGAGATTATAGAATCTATCACAGCATGCTCTTCCCTCTTTCCCCTCCGACTGAGATTATAGAATCTATCACAGCATGCTCTTCCCTCTCTACCCTCCCACTCAGATTATAGAATCTATCACAGCATGCTCTTCCCTCTCTCCTCTCCCACTGAGATTGTAAAATCTATCACAGCATGCCCTTCCCTCTCTCCCCTCCCACTGAGATTATAGAATCTTTCACAGCATGCTCTTCCCTCTCTCCCCTCCCACTCAGATTATAGAATCTATCACAGCATGCTCTTCCCTCTCTCCTCTCCCACTCAGATTATAGAATCAATCACAGCATGCTCTTCCCTCTCTCCTCTCCCACTCAGATTATAGAATCTATCACAGCATGCTCTTCCCTCTCTCCTCTCCCACTCAGATTATAGAATCTATCACAGCATGCCCTTCCCTCTCTCCCCTCCCACTGACATTATAGAATCTATCACAACATGCTCTTCCCTCTCTCCCCTCCCACTGAGATTATAGAATCTATCACAGCATGCTCTTCCCTCTCTCCTCTCCCACTCAGATTATAGAATCTATCACAGCATGCTCTTCTCTCTCTCCCCTCCCACTGAGATTATAGAATCTATCACAACATGCTCTTCCCTCTCTCCCCTCCCACTGAGATTATAGAATCTATCACATAATGCTCTTCCCTCTCTCCTCTCCCACTGAGATTGTAGAATCTATCACAGCATGCTCTTCCCTCTCTCCTCTCCCACTGAGATTATAGAATCTATCACAGCATGCTCTTCCCTCTTTCCACTCCTACTGAGATTATAGAATCTATCACAGCATGCTCTTCCCTCTCTACCCTCCCACTCAGATTATAGAATCTATCACAGCATGCTCTTCCCTCTCTCCTCTCCCACTGAGATTGTAGAATCTATCACAGCATGCCCTTCTCTCTCTCCCCTCCCACTCAGATAATAGAATCTATCACAGCATGCTCTTCCCTCTCTCCCCTCCCACTGAGATTATAGAATCTATCACAGCATGCTCTTCCCTCTCTCCCCTCCCAATCAGATTATAGAATCTATCACAGCATGCTCTTCCCTCTCTCCCCTCCCACTGAGATTATAGAATCTATCACAGCTTGCTCTTCCTTCTCTCCCCTCCCACTGAGATTATAGAATCGATCACAGCATGCTCTTCCCTCTCTCCGCTCCCACTGAGATTATAGAATCTATCACAGCTTGCTCTTCCCTCTCTCCCCTCCCACTGAGATTATAGAATCTATCACAGCATGCTCTTCCCTCTATTCCCTCAGACTCAGATTATAGAATCTATCACAGCATGCTCTTCCCTCTCTCCCCTCCCACTGAGATTATAGAATCTATCACAGCATGCTCTTCCCTCTCTTCCCTCAGACTCAGATTATAGAATCTATCACAGCATGCTCTTCCCTCTCTCCCCTCCCACTCAGATTATAGAATCTATCACATCATGCTCTTCCCTCTCTCCCCTCCCACTGAGATTATAGAATCTATCACAGCATGCTCTTCCCTCTCTCCCCTCCCACTCAGATTATAGAATCTATCACAGCATGCTCTTCCCTCTCTCCCCTCCCACTCAGATTATAGAATCTATCACAGCATGCTCTTCCCTCTCTCCCCTCCCACTCAGATAATAGAATCTATCACAGCATGCTCTTCACTCTCCCCTCCCACTGACATTATAGAATCTATCACAGCATGCTCTTCCCTCTCTCCCCTCCCACTGAGATTATAGAATCTATCACAGCATGCTCTTCTCTCTCTCCCCTGCCGCTGTGATTATAGAATCTATTACAGCATGCTCTTCCCTCTCTCCCCTCCCACTGAGATTATAGAATCTATCACAGCATGCTCTTCCCTCTCTCCCCTCAGACTCAGATTATAGAATCTATCACAACATGCTCTTCCCTCTCTCCCCTCCCACTGAGATTATCGTATCCATCACAACATGCTCTTCCCTCTCTCCCCTCCCACTGAGATTATAGAATCTATCACAACATGCTCTTCCCTCTCTCCCCTCCCACTCAGATTATAGAATCTATCACAACATGCTCTTCCCTCTTTCCCCTCCCACTCAGATTATAGAATCTATCACAGCATGCTCTTCCCTCTCTCCCCTACCACTGAGATTATAGAATCTATCACAGCATGCTCTTCCCTCTCTCCCCCCGCACCCAGATTATAGAATCTATCACAGCATGCTCTTCCCTCTCTCCCCTCCCACTCAGATTATAGAATCTATCACAGCATGCTCTTCCCTCTCTCCCCTCCCACTGAGATTATAGAATCTATCACAGCATGCTCTTCCCTCTCTCCCCTCCCACTCAGATTATAGAATCTATCACAGCATGCTCTTCCCTCTCTCCCCTCCCACTCAGATTATAGAATCTATCACAGCATGCTCTACCCTCTCTCCCCTCCCACTGAGATTGTAGAATCTATCACAGCATGCTCTTCCCTCTCTCCCCTCCCACTGAGATTATAGAATCGATCACAGCATGCTCTTCCCTCTCTCCCCTCCCACTGAGATTATAGAATCTATCACAGCTTGCTCTTCCCTCTCCCCTCCCACTGAGATTATAGAATCGATCACAGCATGCTTTTCCCTCTCTCCCCTCCCACTGAGATTATAGAATCTATCACAGCATGCTCTTCCCTCTCTCCCCTCCCACTCAGATTATAGAATCTATCACAGCATGCTCTACCCTCTCTCCCCTCCCACTGAGATTGTAGAATCTATCACAGCTTGCTCTTCCCTCTCTCCCCTCCCACTGAGATTATAGAATCGATCACCGCATGCTCTTCGCTCTCTCGCCTCCCACTGAGATTATAGAATCTATCACAGCATGCTCTTCCCTCTCTCCCCTCCCACTCAGATTATAGAATTTATCACAGCATGCTCTTCCCTCTCTCCCCTCCCACTGAGATTATAGAATCTATCACAACATGCTCTTCCCTCTCTCCCCTCCCACTGAGATTATAGAATCTATCACAGCATGCTCTTCCCTCTCTCCTCTCCCACTCAGATTATAGAATCTATCACAGCATGCTCTTCCCTCTCTCCCCTCCCACTGAGATTATAGAATCGATCACAACATGCTCTTCCCTCTCTCCCCTCCCACTGAGATTATAGAATCTATCACAGAATGCTCTTCCCTCTCTCCTCTCCCACTGAGATTGTAGAATCTATCACAGCATGCTCTTCCCTCTCTCCTCTCCCACTGAGATTATAGAATCTATCACAGCATGCTCTTCCCTCTTTCCCCTCCGACTGAGATTATAGAATCTATCACAGCATGCTCTTCCCTCTCTACCCTCCCACTCAGATTATAGAATCTATCACAGCATGCTCTTCCCTCTCTCCTCTCCCACTGAGATTGTAAAATCTATCACAGCATGCCCTTCCCTCTCTCCCCTCCCACTGAGATTATAGAATCTTTCACAGCATGCTCTTCCCTCTCTCCCCTCCCACTCAGATTATAGAATCTATCACAGCATGCTCTTCCCTCTTTCCACTCCTACTGAGATTATAGAATCTATCACAGCATGCTCTTCCCTCTCTACCCTCCCACTCAGATTATAGAATCTATCACAGCATGCTCTTCCCTCTCTCCTCTCCCACTGAGATTGTAGAATCTATCACAGCATGCCCTTCCCTCTCTCCCCTCCCACTCAGATAATAGAATCTATCACAGCATGCTCTGCCCTCTCTCCCCTCCCACTGAGATTATAGAATCTATCACAGCATGCTCTTCCCTCTCTCCCCTCCCAATCAGATTATAGAATCTATCACAGCATGCTCTTCCCTCTCTCCCCTCCCACTGAGATTATAGAATCTATCACAGCTTGCTCTTCCCTCTCTCCCCTCCCACTGAGATTATAGAATCGATCACAGCATGCTCTTCCCTCTCTCCCCTCCCACTGAGATTATAGAATCTATCACAGCATGCTCTTCCCTCTCTCCCCTCCCACTGAGATTATAGAATCTATCACAGCATGCTCTTCCCTCTATTCCCTCAGACTCAGATTATAGAATCTATCACAGCATGCTCTTCCCTCTCTCCCCTCCCACTCAGATTATAGAATCTATCACAGCATGCTCTTCCCTCTCTTCCCTCAGACTCAGATTATAGAATCTATCACAGCATGCTCTTCCCTCTCTCCCCTCCCACTGAGATTATAGAATCTATCACAGCTTGCTCTTCCCTCTCTCCCCTCCCACTGAGATTATAGAATCGATCACAGCATGCTTTTCCCTCTCTCACCTCCCACTCAGATTATAGAATCTATCACAGCATGCTCTTCCCTCTCTCCCCTCCCACTGAGATTATAGTGTCCATCACAGCATGCTCTTCCCTCTCTCCCCTCCCACTGAGATTATACAATCTATCACAGCATGCTCTTCCCTCTCTCCCCTCCCACTCAGATTATAGAATCTATCACAGCATGCTCTTGCTCTCTCCCCTCCCACTCAGATTATAGAATCTATCACAGCATGCTCTTCCCTCTCTCCCCTCCCACTCAGATTATAGAATCTATCACAGCATGCTCTTCCCTCTCTCCCCTCCCACAGATATTATAGAATCTATCACAGCATGCTCTTCCCTCTCTCCTCTCCCACTGAGATTATAGAATCTATCACAGCATGCTCTTCCTTCTCTCCCCTCACACTGAGATTATAGACTCTATCACAGCATGCTCTTCCCTCTCTCCCCTCCCACTCAGATTATATAATCTATCACAGCATGCTCTTCCCTCTCTCCCCTCCCACTCAGATTATAGAATCTATCACAGCATGCTCTTCCCTCTCTCCCCTCCCACTGAGATTATAGAATCTATCACAGCATGCTCTTCCCTTTCTCCCCTCCCACTGAGATTATAGAATCTATCACGGCATGCTCTTCCCTCTCTCCCTTCCCACTCAGATTATAGAATTTATCACGGCATGCTCTTCCCTCTCTCCCCTCCCACTGAGATTATAGAATCTATCACAGCATGCTCTTCCCTCTCTCCCCTCCCACTGAGATTATAGAATCTATCACAGCATGCTCTTCCCTCTCTCCCCTCCCACTCAGATTATAGAATCTATCACAGCATGCTCTTCCCTCTCTCCCCTAACACTCAGATTATAGAATCTATCACAGCATGCTCTTCCCTCTCTCCCCTCCCACTCAGATTATAGAATTTATCACAGCATGCTCTTCCCTCTCTCCCATCCCACTCAGATTATAGAATCTATCACAGCATGCTCTGCCCTCTCTCCCCTCCCACTCAGATTATCGAATCTATCACAGCATGCTCTTCCCTCTCTCCCCTCCCACTGAGATTGTAAAATCTATCACAGCATGCCCTTCCCTCTCTCCCCTCCCACTGAGATTATAGAATCTATCACAGCATGCTCTTCCCTCTCTCCCCTCCCACTGAGATTATAGAATCTATCACAGCATGCTCTTCCCTCTCTCCCCTCCCACTGAGATTATAGAATCTATCACAGCATGCTCTTCCCTCTCTCCCCTCCCACTCAGATTATAGAATCTATCACAGCATGCTCTTCCCTCTCCCCCCTCCCACTGAGATTATAGAATCTATCACAGCATGCTCTGCCCTCTCTCCCCTCCCACTCAGATTATAGAATCTATCACAGCATGCTCTTCTCACTCTCCCCTCCCACTCAGATTATCGAATCTATCACAGCATGCTCTTCCCTCTCTCCTCTCCCACTGAGATTGTAAAATCTATCACAGCATGCCCTTCCCTCTCTCCCCTCCCACTGAGATTATAGAATCTTTCACAGCATGCTCTTCCCTCTCTCCCCTCCCACTGAGATTATAGAATCTATCACAGCATGCTCTTCCCTCTCTCCCCTCCCACTGAGATTATAGAATCGATCACAGCATGCTCTTCCCTCTCTCCCCTCCCACTGAGATTATAGAATCTATCACAGCTTGCTCTTCCCTCTCTCCCCTCCCACTGAGATTATAGAATCTATCACAGCATGCTCTTCCCTCTATTCCCTCAGACTCAGATTATAGAATCTATCACAGCATGCTCTTCCCTCTCTCCCCTCCCACTGAGATTATAGAATCTATCACAGCATGCTCTTCCCTCTCTTCCCTCAGACTCAGATTATAGAATCTATCACAGCATGCTCTTCCCTCTCTCCCCTCCCACTCAGATTATAGAATCTATCACATCATGCTCTTCCCTCTCTCCCCTCCCACTGAGATTATAGAATCTATCACAGCATGCTCTTCCCTCTCTCCCCTCCCACTCAGATTATAGAATCTATCACAGCATGCTCTTCCCTCTCTCCCCTCCCACTCAGATTATAGAATCTATCACAGCATGCTCTTCCCTCTCTCCCCTCCCACTCAGATAATAGAATCTATCACAGCATGCTCTTCACTCTCCCCTCCCACTGACATTATAGAATCTATCACAGCATGCTCTTCCCTCTCTCCCCTCCCACTGAGATTATAGAATCTATCACAGCATGCTCTTCTCTCTCTCCCCTGCCGCTGTGATTATAGAATCTATTACAGCATGCTCTTCCCTCTCTCCCCTCCCACTGAGATTATAGAATCTATCACAGCATGCTCTTCCCTCTCTCCCCTCAGACTCAGATTATAGAATCTATCACAACATGCTCTTCCCTCTCTCCCCTCCCACTGAGATTATCGTATCCATCACAACATGCTCTTCCCTCTCTCCCCTCCCACTGAGATTATAGAATCTATCACAACATGCTCTTCCCTCTCTCCCCTCCCACTCAGATTATAGAATCTATCACAACATGCTCTTCCCTCTTTCCCCCCGCACCCAGATTATAGAATCTATCACAGCATGCTCTTCCCTCTCTCCCCTCCCACTCAGATTATAGAATCTATCACAGCATGCTCTTCCCTCTCTCCCCTCCCACTGAGATTATAGAATCTATCACAGCATGCTCTTCCCTCTCTCCCCTCCCACTCAGATTATAGAATCTATCACAGCATGCTCTTCCCTCTCTCCCCTCCCACTCAGATTATAGAATCTATCACAGCATGCTCTACCCTCTCTCCCCTCCCACTGAGATTGTAGAATCTATCACAGCATGCTCTTCCCTCTCTCCCCTCCCACTGAGATTATAGAATCTATCACAGCTTGCTCTTCCCTCTCTCCCCTCCCACTGAGATTATAGAATCGATCACAGCATGCTTTTCCCTCTCTCCCCTCCCACTGAGATTATAGAATCTATCACAGCATGCTCTTCCCTCTCTCCCCTCCCACTCAGATTATAGAATCTTTCACAGCATGCTCTACCCTCTCTCCCCTCCCACTGAGATTGTAGAATCTATCACAGCTTGCTCTTCCCTCTCTCCCCTCCCACTGAGATTATAGAATCGATCACCGCATGCTCTTCCCTCTCTCGCCTCCCACTGAGATTATAGAATCTATCACAGCATGCTCTTCCCTCTCTCCCCTCCCACTCAGATTATAGAATTTATCACAGCATGCTCTTCCCTCTCTCCCCTCCCACTGAGATTATAGAATCTATCACAACATGCTCTTCCCTCTCTCCCCTCCCACTGAGATTATAGAATCTATCACAGCATGCTCTTCCCTCTCTCCTCTCCCACTCAGATTATAGAATCTATCACAGCATGCTCTTCCCTCTCTCCCCTCCCACTGAGATTATAGAATCGATCACAACATGCTCTTCCCTCTCTCCCCTCCCATTGAGATTATAGAATCTATCACAGAATGCTCTTCCCTCTCTCCTCTCCCACTGAGATTGTAGAATCTATCACAGCATGCTCTTCCCTCTCTCCTCTCCCACTGAGATTATAGAATCTATCACAGCATGCTCTTCCCTCTTTCCCCTCCTACTGAGATTATAGAATCTATCACAGCATGCTCTTCCCTCTCTACCCTCCCACTCAGATTATAGAATGTATCACAGCATGCTCTTCCCTCTCTCCTCTCCCACTGAGATTGTAAAATCTATCACAGCATGCCCTTCCCTCTCTCCCCTCCCACTGAGATTATAGAATCTTTCACAGCATGCTCTTCCCTCTCTCCCCTCCCACTCAGATTATAGAATCTATCACAGCATGCTCTTCCCTCTCTCCCCTCCCACTGACATTATAGAATCTATCACAACATGCTCTTCCCTCTCTCCCATCCCACTGAGATTATAGAATCTATCACAGCATGCTCTTCCCTCTCTCCCCTCCCACTCAGATTATAGAATCTATCACAGCATGCTCTTCCCTCTCCCCCCTCCCACTGAAATTATAGAATCTATCACAGCATGCTCTGCCCTCTCTCCCCTCCCACTCAGATTATAGAATCTATCACAGCATGCTCTTCTCACTCTCCCCTCCCACTCAGATTATCGAATCTATCACAGCATGCTCTTCCCTCTCTCCCCTCCCACTCAGATTATAGAATCTATCACAGCATGCTCTTCCCTCTCCCCCCTCCCACTGAGATTATAGAATCTTTCACAGCATGCTCTTCCCTCTCTCCCCTCCCACTCAGATTATAGAATCTATCACAGCATGCTCTTCCCTCTCTCCCCTCCCACTGACATTATAGAATCTATCACAGCATGCCCTTCTCTCTCTCCCCTCCCACTCAGATAATAGAATCTATCACAGCATGCTCTTCCCTCTCTCCCCTCCCACTGAGATTATAGAATCTATCACAGCATGCTCTTCCCTCTCTCCCCTCCCACTGAGATTATAGAATCGATCACAGCATGCTCTTCCCTCTCTCCCCTCCCACTGAGATTATAGAATCTATCACAGCTTGCTCTTCCCTCTCTCCCCTCCCACTGAGATTATAGAATCTATCACAGCATGCTCTTCCCTCTATTCCCTCAGACTCAGATTATAGAATCTATCACAGCATGCTCTTCCCTCTCTCCCCTCCCACTGAGATTATAGAATCTATCACAGCATGCTCTTCCCTCTCTTCCCTCAGACTCAGATTATAGAATCTATCACAGCATGCTCTTCCCTCTCTCCCCTCCCACTCAGATTATAGAATCTAGCACATCATGCTCTTCCCTCTCTCCCCTCCCACTGAGATTATAGAATCTATCACAGCATGCTCTTCCCTCTCTCCCCTCCCACTCAGATTATAGAATCTATCACAGCATGCTCTTCCCTCTCTCCCCTCCCACTCAGATTATAGAATCTATCACAGCATGCTCTTCCCTCTCTCCCCTCCCACTCAGATAATAGAATCTATCACAGCATGCTCTTCACTCTCCCCTCCCACTGACATTATAGAATCTATCACAGCATGCTCTTCCCTCTCTCCCCTCCCACTGAGATTATAGAATCTATCACAGCATGCTCTTCTCTCTCTCCCCTGCCGCTGTGATTATAGAATCTATTACAGCATGCTCTTCCCTCTCTCCCCTCCCACTGAGATTATAGAATCTATCACAGCATGCTCTTCCCTCTCTCCCCTCAGACTCAGATTATAGAATCTATCACAACATGCTCTTCCCTCTCTCCCCTCCCACTGAGATTATCGTATCCATCACAACATGCTCTTCCCTCTCTCCCCTCCCACTGAGATTATAGAATCTATCACAACATGCTCTTCCCTCTCTCCCCTCCCACTCAGATTATAGAATCTATCACAACATGCTCTTCCCTCTTTCCCCCCGCACCCAGATTATAGAATCTATCACAGCATGCTCTTCCCTCTCTCCCCTCCCACTCAGATTATAGAATCTATCACAGCATGCTCTTCCCTCTCTCCCCTCCCACTGAGATTATAGAATCTATCACAGCATGCTCTTCCCTCTCTCCCCTCCCACTCAGATTATAGAATCTATCACAGCATGCTCTTCCCTCTCTCCCCTCCCACTCAGATTATAGAATCTATCACAGCATGCTCTACCCTCTCTCCCCTCCCACTGAGATTGTAGAATCTATCACAGCATGCTCTTCCCTCTCTCCCCTCCCACTCACATTATAGAATCTATCACAGCATGCTCTTCCCTCTCTCCCCTCCCACTGAGATTATAGAATCTATCACAGCATGCTCTACCCTCTCTCCCCTCCCACTGAGATTGTAGAATCTATCACAGCATGCTCTACCCTCTCTCCCCTCCCACTGAGATTATAGAATCTATCACAGCATGCTCTTCCCTCTCTCCCCTCCCACTGAGATTATAGAATCTATCACAGCTTGCTCTTCCCTCTCTCCCCTCCCACTGAGATTATAGAATCGATCACAGCATGCTTTTCCCTCTCTCCCCTCCCACTGAGATTATAGAATCTATCACAGCATGCTCTTCCCTCTCTCCCCTCCCACTCAGATTTTAGAATCTTTCACAGCATGCTCTACCCTCTCTCCCCTCCCACTGAGATTGTAGAATCTATCACAGCTTGCTCTTCCCTCTCTCCCCTCCCACTGAGATTATAGAATCGATCACCGCATGCTCTTCCCTCTCTCGCCTCCCACTGAGATTATAGAATCTATCACAGCATGCTCTTCCCTCTCTCCCCTCCCACTCAGATTATAGAATTTATCACAGCATGCTCTTCCCTCTCTCCCCTCCCACTGAGATTATAGAATCTATCACAACATGCTCTTCCCTCTCTCCCCTCCCACTGAGATTATAGAATCTATCACAGCATGCTCTTCCCTCTCTCCTCTCCCACTCAGATTATAGAATCTATCACAGCATGCTCTTCCCTCTCTCCCCTCCCACTGAGATTATAGAATCGATCACAACATGCTCTTCCCTCTCTCCCCTCCCACTGAGATTATAGAATCTATCACAGAATGCTCTTCCCTCTCTCCTCTCCCACTGAGATTGTAGAATCTATCACAGCATGCTCTTCCCTCTCTCCTCTCCCACTGAGATTATAGAATCTATCACAGCATGCTCTTCCCTCTTTCCCCTCCTACTGAGATTATAGAATCTATCACAGCATGCTCTTCCCTCTCTACCCTCCCACTCAGATTATAGAATGTATCACAGCATGCTCTTCCCTCTCTCCTCTCCCACTGAGATTGTAAAATCTATCACAGCATGCCCTTCCCTCTCTCCCCTCCCACTGAGATTATAGAATCTTTCACAGCATGCTCTTCCCTCTCTCCCCTCCCACTCAGATTATAGAATCTATCACAGCATGCTCTTCCCTCTCTCCCCTCCCACTGACATTATAGAATCTATCACAACATGCTCTTCCCTCTCTCCCCTCCCACTGAGATTATAGAATCTATCACAGCATGCTCTTCCCTCTCTCCTCTCCCACTCAGATTATAGAATCTATCACAGCATGCTCTTCTCTCTCTCCCCTCCCACTGAGATTATAGAATCTATCACAGCTTGCTCTTCCCTCTCTCCCCTCCCACTGAGATTATAGAATCGATCACAGCATGCTCTTCCCTCTCTCCCCTCCCACTGAGATTATAGAATCTATCACAGCTTGCTCTTCCCTCACTCCCCTCCCACTGAGATTATAGAATCTATCACAGCATGCTCTTCCCTCTATTCCCTCAGACACAGATTATAGAATCTATCACAGCATGCTCTTCCCTCTCTCCCCTCCCACTGAGATTATAGAATCTATCACAGCATGCTCTTCCCTCTCTTCCCTCAGACTCAGATTATAGAATCTATCACAGCATGCTCTTCCCTCTCTCCCCTCCCACTCAGATTATAGAATCTATCACATCATGCTCTTCCCTCTCTCCCCTCCCACTGAGATTATAGAATCTATCACAGCATGCTCTTCCCTCTCTCCCCTCCCACTCAGATTATAGAATCTATCACAGCATGCTCTTCCCTCTCTCCCCTCCCACTCAGATTATAGAATCTATCACAGCATGCTCTTCCCTCTCTCCCCTCCCACTCAGATAATAGAATCTATCACAGCATGCTCTTCACTCTCCCCTCCCACTGACATTATAGAATCTATCACAGCATGCTCTTCCCTCTCTCCCCTCCCACTGAAATTATAGAATCTATCACAGCATGCTCTTCTCTCTCTCCCCTGCCGCTGTGATTATAGAATCTATTACAGCATGCTCTTCCCTCTCTCCCCTCCCACTGAGATTATAGAATCTATCACAGCATGCTCTTCCCTCTCTCCCCTCAGACTCAGATTATAGAATCTATCACAACATGCTCTTCCCTCTCTCCCCTCCCACTGAGATTATCGTATCCATCACAACATGCTCTTCCCTCTCTCCCCTCCCACTGAGATTATAGAATCTATCACAACATGCTCTTCCCTCTCTCCCCTCCCACTCAGATTATAGAATCTATCACAACATGCTCTTCCCTCTTTCCCCTCCCACTCAGATTATAGAATCTATCACAGCATGCTCTTCCCTCTCTCCCCTACCACTGAGATTATAGAATCTATCACAGCATGCTCTTCCCTCTCTCCCCCCGCACCCAGATTATAGAATCTATCACAGCATGCTCTTCCCTCTCTCCCCTCCCACTCAGATTATAGAATCTATCACAGCATGCTCTTCCCTCTCTCCCCTCCCACTGAGATTATAGAATCTATCACAGCATGCTCTTCCCTCTCTCCCCTCCCACTCAGATTATAGAATCTATCACAGCATGCTCTTCCCTCTCTCCCCTCCCACTCAGATTATAGAATCTATCACAGCATGCTCTACCCTCTCTCCCCTCCCACTGAGATTGTAGAATCTATCACAGCATGCTCTTCCCTCTCTCCCCTCCCACTGAGATTATAGAATCGATCACAGCATGCTCTTCCCTCTCTCCCCTCCCACTGAGATTATAGAATCTATCACAGCTTGCTCTTCCCTCTCTCCCCTCCCACTGAGATTATAGAATCGATCACAGCATGCTTTTCCCTCTCTCCCCTCCCACTGAGATTATAGAATCTATCACAGCATGCTCTTCCCTCTCTCCCCTCCCACTCAGATTATAGAATCTATCACAGCATGCTCTACCCTCTCTCCCCTCCCACTGAGATTGTAGAATCTATCACAGCTTGCTCTTCCCTCTCTCCCCTCCCACTGAGATTATAGAATCGATCACCGCATGCTCTTCCCTCTCTCGCCTCCCACTGAGATTATAGAATCTATCACAGCATGCTCTTCCCTCTCTCCCCTCCCACTCAGATTATAGAATTTATCACAGCATGCTCTTCCCTCTCTCCCCTCCCACTGAGATTATAGAATCTATCACAACATGCTCTTCCCTCTCTCCCCTCCCACTGAGATTATAGAATCTATCACAGCATGCTCTTCCCTCTCTCCTCTCCCACTCAGATTATAGAATCTATCACAGCATGCTCTTCCCTCTCTCCCCTCCCACTGAGATTATAGAATCGATCACAACATGCTCTTCCCTCTCTCCCCTCCCACTGAGATTATAGAATCTATCACAGAATGCTCTTCCCTCTCTCCTCTCCCACTGAGATTGTAGAATCTATCACAGCATGCTCTTCCCTCTCTCCTCTCCCACTGAGATTATAGAATCTATCACAGCATGCTCTTCCCTCTTTCCCCTCCTACTGAGATTATAGAATCTATCACAGCATGCTCTTCCCTCTCTACCCTCCCACTCAGATTATAGAATCTATCACAGCATGCTCTTCCCTCTCTCTTCTCCCACTGAGATTGTAAAATCTATCACAGCATGCCCTTCCCTCTCTCCCCTCCCACTGAGATTATAGAATCTTTCACAGCATGCTCTTCCCTCTCTCCCCTCCCACTCAGATTATAGAATCTATCACAGCATGCTCTTCCCTCTCTCCCCTCCCACTGACATTATAGAATCTATCACAACATGCTCTTCCCTCTCTCCCCTCCCACTGAGATTATAGAATCTATCACAGCATGCTCTTCCCTCTCTCCTCTCCCACTCAGATTATAGAATCTATCACAGCATGCTCTTCTCTCTCTCCCCTCCCACTGAGATTATAGAATCTATCACAACATGCTCTTCCCTCTCTCCCCTCCCACTGAGATTATAGAATCTATCACATAATGCTCTTCCCTCTCTCCTCTCCCACTGAGATTGTAGAATCTATCACAGCATGCTCTTCCCTCTCTCCTCTCCCACTGAGATTATAGAATCTATCACAGCATGCTCTTCCCTCTTTCCACTCCTACTGAGATTATAGAATCTATCACAGCATGCTCTTCCCTCTCTACCCTCCCACTCAGAATATAGAATCAATCACAGCATGCTCTTCCCTCTCTCCTCTCCCACTGAGATTGTAGAATCTATCAGAGCATGCCCTTCCCTCTCTCCCCTCCCACTCAGATAATAGAATCTATCACAGCATGCTCTTCCCTCTCTCCCCTCCCACTGAGATTATAGAATCTATCACAGCATGCTCTTCCCTCTCTCCCCTCCCAATCAGATTATAGAATCTATCACAGCATGCTCTTCCCTCTCTCCTCTCCCACTCAGATTATAGAATCTATCACAGCATGCTCTTCCCTCTCTCCCCTCCCACTGAGATTATAGAATCTATCACAGCATGCTCTTCCCTCTCTCCCCTCCCACTGAGATGATAGAATCTATCACAGCATGCTCTTCCCTCTCTCCCCTCCCACTCAGATTATAGAATCTATCACAGCATGCTCTTCCCTCTCTCCCGTCCCACTCAGATTATAGAATCTATCACAGCATGCTCTACCCTCTCTCCCCTCCCACTGAGATTGTAGAATCTATCACAGCATGCTCTTCCCTCTCTCCCCTCCCACTCAGATTATAGAATCGATCACAGCATGCTCTTCCCTCTCTCCCCTCCCACTGAGATTATAGAATCTATCACAGCTTGCTCTTCCCTCTCTCCCCTCCCACTGAGATTATAGAATCGATCACAGCATGCTTTTCCCTCTCTCCCCTCCCACTGAGATTATAGAATCTATCACAGCATGCTCTTCCCTCTCTCCCCTCCCACTCAGATTATAGAATCTATCACAGCATGCTCTACCCTCTCTCCCCTCCCACTGAGATTGTAGAATCTATCACAGCTTGCTCTTCCCTCTCTCCCCTCCCACTGAGATTATAGAATCGATCACCGCATGCTCTTCCCTCTCTCGCCTCCCACTGAGATTATAGAATCTATCACAGCATGCTCTTCCCTCTCTCCCCTCCCACTCAGATTATAGAATTTATCACAGCATGCTCTTCCCTCTCTCCCCTCCCACTGAGATTATAGAATCTATCACAACATGCTCTTCCCTCTCTCCCCTCCCACTGAGATTATAGAATCTATCACAGCATGCTCTTCCCTCTCTCCTCTCCCACTCAGATTATAGAATCTATCACAGCATGCTCTTCCCTCTCTCCCCTCCCACTGAGATTATAGAATCGATCACAACATGCTCTTCCCTCTCTCCCCTCCCACTGAGATTATAGAATCTATCACAGAATGCTCTTCCCTCTCTCCTCTCCCACTGAGATTGTAGAATCTATCACAGCATGCTCTTCCCTCTCTCCTCTCCCACTGAGATTATAGAATCTATCACAGCATGCTCTTCCCTCTTTCCCCTCCTACTGAGATTATAGAATCTATCACAGCATGCTCTTCCCTCTCTACCCTCCCACTCAGATTATAGAATCTATCACAGCATGCTCTTCCCTCTCTCCTCTCCCACTGAGATTATAGAATCTATCACATAATGCTCTTCCCTCTCTCCTCTCCCACTGAGATTGTAGAATCTATCACAGCATGCTCTTCCCTCTCTACTCTCCCACTGAGATTATAGAATCTATCACAGCATGCTCTTCCCTCTTTCCACTCCTACTGAGATTATAGAATCTATCACAGCATGCTCTTCCCTCTCTACCCTCCCACTCAGAATATAGAATCTATCACAGCATGCTCTTCCCTCTCTCCTCTCCCACTGAGATTGTAGAATCTATCAGAGCATGCCCTTCCCTCTCTCCCGTCCCACTCAGATAATAGAATCTATCACAGCATGCTCTTCCCTCTCTCCCCTCCCACTGAGATTATAGAATCTATCACAGCATGCTCTTCCCTCTCTCCCCTCCCAATCAGATTATAGAATCTATCGCAGCATGCTCTTCCCTCTCTCCTCTCCCACTCAGATTATAGAATCTATCACAGCATGCTCTTCCCTCTCTCCCCTCCCACTGAGATTATAGAATCTATCACAGCATGCTCTTCCCTCTCTCCCCTCCCACTGAGATTATAGAATCTATCACAGCATGCTCTTCCCTCTCTCCCCTCCCACTCAGATTATAGAATCTATCACAGCATGCTCTTCCCTCTCTCCCCTCCCACTCAGATTATAGAATCTATCACAGCATGCTCTACCCTCTCTCCCCTCCCACTGAGATTGTAGAATCTATCACAGCATGCTCTTCCCTCTCTCCCCTCCCACTGAGATTATAGAATCGATCACAGCTTGCTCTTCCCTCTCTCCCCTCCCACTGAGATTATAGAATCGATCACAGCATGCTTTTCCCTCTCTCCCCTCCCACTGAGATTATAGAATCTATCACAGCATGCTCTTCCCTCTCTCCCCTCCCACTCAGATTATAGAATCTATCACAGCATGCTCTACCCTCTCTCCCCTCCCACTGAGATTGTAGAATCTATCACAGCTTGCTCTTCCCTCTCTCCCCTCCCACTGAGATTATAGAATCGATCACCGCATGCTCTTCCCTCTCTCGCCTCCCACTGAGATTATAGAATCTATCACAGCATGCTCTTCCCTCTCTCCCCTCCCACTCAGATTATAGAATTTATCACAGCATGCTCTTCCCTCTCTCCCCTCCCACTGAGATTATAGAATCTATCACAACATGCTCTTCCCTCTCTCCCCTCCCACTGAGATTATAGAATCTATCACAGCATGCTCTTCCCTCTCTCCTCTCCCACTCAGATTATAGAATCTATCACAGCATGCTCTTCCCTCTCTCCCCTCCCACTGAGATTATAGAATCGATCACAACATGCTCTTCCCTCTCTCCCCTCCCACTGAGATTATAGAATCTATCACAGAATGCTCTTCCCTCTCTCCTCTCCCACTGAGATTGTAGAATCTATCACAGCATGCTCTTCCCTCTCTCCTCTCCCACTGAGATTATAGAATCTATCACAGCATGCTCTTCCCTCTCTCCCCTCCCACTGAGATTATAGAATCGATCACAACATGCTCTTCCCTCTCTCCCCTGCCGCTGTGATTATAGAATCTATTACAGCATGCTCTTCCCTCTCTCCCCTCCCACTGAGATTATAGAATCTATCACAGCATGCTCTTCCCTCTCTCCCCTCAGACTCAGATTATAGAATCTATCACAACATGCTCTTCCCTCTCTCCCCTCCCACTGAGATTATCGTATCCATCACAACATGCTCTTCCCTCTCTCCCCTCCCACTGAGATTATAGAATCTATCACAACATGCTCTTCCCTCTCTCCCCTCCCACTCAGATTATAGAATCTATCACAACATGCTCTTCCCTCTTTCCCCTCCCACTCAGATTATAGAATCTATCACAGCATGCTCTTCCCTCTCTCCCCTACCACTGAGATTATAGAATCTATCACAGCATGCTCTTCCCTCTCTCCCCCCGCACCCAGATTATAGAATCTATCACAGCATGCTCTTCCCTCTCTCCCCTCCCACTCAGATTATAGAATCTATCACAGCATGCTCTTCCCTCTCTCCCCTCCCACTGAGATTATAGAATCTATCACAGCATGCTCTTCCCTCTCTCCCCTCCCACTCAGATTATAGAATCTATCACAGCATGCTCTTCCCTCTCTCCCCTCCCACTCAGATTATAGAATCTATCACAGCATGCTCTACCCTCTCTCCCCTCCCACTGAGATTGTAGAATCTATCACAGCATGCTCTTCCCTCTCTCCCCTCCCACTGAGATTATAGAATCGATCACAGCATGCTCTTCCCTCTCTCCCCTCCCCCTGAGATTATAGAATCTATCACAGCTTGCTCTTCCCTCTCTCCCCTCCCACTGAGATTATAGAATCGATCACAGCATGCTTTTCCCTCTCTCCCCTCCCACTGAGATTATAGAATCTATCACAGCATGCTCTTCCCTCTCTCCCCTCCCACTCAGATTATAGAATCTATCACAGCATGCTCTACCCTCTCTCCCCTCCCACTGAGATTGTAGAATCTATCACAGCTTGCTCTTCCCTCTCTCCCCTCCCACTGAGATTATAGAATCGATCACCGCATGCTCTTCCCTCTCTCGCCTCCCACTGAGATTATAGAATCTATCACAGCATGCTCTTCCCTCTCTCCCCTCCCACTCAGATTATAGAATTTATCACAGCATGCTCTTCCCTCTCTCCCCTCCCACTGAGATTATAGAATCTATCACAACATGCTCTTCCCTCTCTCCCCTCCCACTGAGATTATAGAATCTATCACAGCATGCTCTTCCCTCTCTCCTCTCCCACTCAGATTATAGAATCTATCACAGCATGCTCTTCCCTCTCTCCCCTCCCACTGAGATTATAGAATCGATCACAACATGCTCTTCCCTCTCTCCCCTCCCACTGAGATTATAGAATCTATCACAGAATGCTCTTCCCTCTCTCCTCTCCCACTGAGATTGTAGAATCTATCACAGCATTCTCTTCCCTCTCTCCTCTCCCACTGAGATTATAGAATCTATCACAGCATGCTCTTCCCTCTTTCCCCTCCTACTGAGATTATAGAATCTATCACAGCATGCTCTTCCCTCTCTACCCTCCCACTCAGATTATAGAATCTATCACAGCATGCTCTTCCCTCTCTCTTCTCCCACTGAGATTGTAAAATCTATCACAGCATGCCCTTCCCTCTCTCCCCTCCCACTGAGATTATAGAATCTTTCACAGCATGCTCTTCCCTCTCTCCCCTCCCACTCAGATTATAGAATCTATCACAGCATGCTCTTCCCTCTCTCCCCTCCCACTGACATTATAGAATCTATCACAACATGCTCTTCCCTCTCTCCCCTCCCACTGAGATTATAGAATCTATCACAGCATGCTCTTCCCTCTCTCCTCTCCCACTCAGATTATAGAATCTATCACAGCATGCTCTTCTCTCTCTCCCCTCCCACTGAGATTATAGAATCTATCACAACATGCTCTTCCCTCTCTCCCCTCCCACTGAGATTATAGAATCTATCACAGAATGCTCTTCCCTCTCTCCTCTCCCACTGAGATTGTAGAATCTATCACAGCATGCTCTTCCCTCTCTCCTCTCCCACTGAGATTATAGAATCTATCACAGCATGCTCTTCCCTCTTTCCACTCCTACTGAGATTATAGAATCTATCACAGCATGCTCTTCCCTCTCTACCCTCCCACTCAGAATATAGAATCTATCACAGCATGCTCTTCCCTCTCTCCTCTCCCACTGAGATTGTAGAATCTATCAGAGCATGCCCTTCCCTCTCTCCCCTCCCACTCAGATAATAGAATCTATCACAGCATGCTCTTCCCTCTCTCCCCTCCCACTGAGATTATAGAATCTATCACAGCATGCTCTTCCCTCTCTCCCCTCCCAATCAGATTATAGAATCTATCACAGCATGCTCTTCCCTCTCTCCTCTCCCACTCAGATTATAGAATCTATCACAGCATGCTCTTCCCTCTCTCCCCTCCCACTGAGATTATAGAATCTATCACAGCATGCTCTTCCCTCTCTCCCCTCCCACTGAGATTATAGAATCTATCACAGCATGCTCTTCCCTCTCTCCCCTCCCACTCAGATTATAGAATCTATCACAGCATGCTCTTCCCTCTCTCCCGTCCCACTCAGATTATAGAATCTATCACAGCATGCTCTACCCTCTCTCCCCTCCCACTGAGATTGTAGAATCTATCACAGCATGCTCTTCCCTCTCTCCCCTCCCACTGAGATTATAGAATCGATCACAGCATGCTCTTCCCTCTCTCCCCTCCCACTGAGATTATAGAATCTATCACAGCTTGCTCTTCCCTCTCTCCCCTCCCACTGAGATTATAGAATCGATCACAGCATGCTTTTCCCTCTCTCCCCTCCCACTGAGATTATAGAATCTATCACAGCATGCTCTTCCCTCTCTCCCCTCCCACTCAGATTATAGAATCTATCACAGCATGCTCTACCCTCTCTCCCCTCCCACTGAGATTGTAGAATCTATCACAGCTTGCTCTTCCCTCTCTCCCCTCCCACTGAGATTATAGAATCGATCACCGCATGCTCTTCCCTCTCTCGCCTCCCACTGAGATTATAGAATCTATCACAGCATGCTCTTCCCTCTCTCCCCTCCCACTCAGATTATAGAATTTATCACAGCATGCTCTTCCCTCTCTCCCCTCCCACTGAGATTATAGAATCTATCACAACATGCTCTTCCCTCTCTCCCCTCCCACTGAGATTATAGAATCTATCACAGCATGCTCTTCCCTCTCTCCTCTCCCACTCAGATTATAGAATCTATCACAGCATGCTCTTCCCTCTCTCCCCTCCCACTGAGATTATAGAATCGATCACAACATGCTCTTCCCTCTCTCCCCTCCCACTGAGATTATAGAATCTATCACAGAATGCTCTTCCCTCTCTCCTCTCCCACTGAGATTGTAGAATCTATCACAGCATGCTCTTCCCTCTCTCCTCTCCCACTGAGATTATAGAATCTATCACAGCATGCTCTTCCCTCTTTCCCCTCCTACTGAGATTATAGAATCTATCACAGCATGCTCTTCCCTCTCTACCCTCCCACTCAGATTATAGAATCTATCACAGCATGCTCTTCCCTCTCTCCTCTCCCACTGAGATTGTAAAATCTATCACAGCATGCCCTTCCCTCTCTCCCCTCCCACTGAGATTATAGAATCTTTCACAGCATGCTCTTCCCTCTCTCCCCTCCCACTCAGATTATCGAATCTATCACAGCATGCTCTTCCCTCTCTCCCCTCCCACTGACATTATAGAATCTATCACAACATGCTCTTCCCTCTCTCCCCTCCCACTGAGATTATAGAATCTATCACAGCATGCTCTTCCCTCTCTCCTCTCCCACTCAGATTATAGAATCTATCACAGCATGCTCTTCTCTCTCTCCCCTCCCACTGAGATTATAGAATCTATCACAACATGCTCTTCCCTCTCTCCCCTCCCACTGAGATTATAGAATCTATCACATAATGCTCTTCCCTCTCTCCTCTCCCACTGAGATTGTAGAATCTATCACAGCATGCTCTTCCCTCTCTCCTCTCCCACTGAGATTATAGAATCTATCACAGCATGCTCTTCCCTCTTTCCACTCCTACTGAGATTATAGAATCTATCACAGCATGCTCTTCCCTCTCTACCCTCCCACTCAGAATATAGAATCTATCACAGCATGCTCTTCCCTCTCTACCCTCCCACTCAGAATATAGAATCTATCACAGCATGCTCTTCCCTCTCTCCTCTCCCTCTGAGATTGTAGAATCTATCAGAGCATGCCCTTCCCTCTCTCCCCTCCCACTCAGATAATAGAATCTATCACAGCATGCTCTTCCCTCTCTCCCCTCCCACTGAGATTATAGAATCTATCACAGCATGCTCTTCCCTCTCTCCCCTCCCAATCAGATTATAGAATCTATCACAGCATGCTCTTCCCTCTCTCCTCTCCCACTCAGATTATAGAATCTATCACAGCATGCTCTTCCCTCTCTCCCCTCCCACTGAGATTATAGAATCTATCACAGCATGCTCTTCCCTCTCTCCCCTCCCACTGAGATTATAGAATCTATCACAGCATGCTCTTCCCTCTCTCCCCTCCCACTCAGATTATAGAATCTATCACAGCATGCTCTTCCCTCTCTCCCCTCCCACTCAGATTATAGAATCTATCACAGCATGCTCTACCCTCTCTCCCCTCCCACTGAGATTGTAGAATCTATCACAGCATGCTCTTCCCTCTCTTCCCTCCCACTGAGATTATAGAATCGATCACAGCTTGCTCTTCCCTCTCTCCCCTCCCACTGAGATTATAGAATCGATCACAGCATGCTTTTCCCTCTCTCCCCTCCCACTGAGATTATAGAATCTATCACAGCATGCTCTTCCCTCTCTCCCCTCCCACTCAGATTATAGAATCTATCACAGCATGCTCTACCCTCTCTCCCCTCCCACTGAGATTGTAGAATCTATCACAGCTTGCTCTTCCCTCTCTCCCCTCCCACTGAGATTATAGAATCGATCACCGCATGCTCTTCCCTCTCTCGCCTCCCACTGAGATTATAGAATCTATCACAGCATGCTCTTCCCTCTCTCCCCTCCCACTCAGATTATAGAATTTATCACAGCATGCTCTTCCCTCTCTCCCCTCCCACTGAGATTATAGAATCTATCACAACATGCTCTTCCCTCTCTCCCCTCCCACTGAGATTATAGAATCTATCACAGCATGCTCTTCCCTCTCTCCTCTCCCACTCAGATTATAGAATCTATCACAGCATGCTCTTCCCTCTCTCCCCTCCCACTGAGATTATAGAATCGATCACAACATGCTCTTCCCTCTCTCCCCTCCCACTGAGATTATAGAATCTATCACAGAATGCTCTTCCCTCTCTCCTCTCCCACTGAGATTGTAGAATCTATCACAGCATGCTCTTCCCTCTCTCCTCTCCCACTGAGATTATAGAATCTATCACAGCATGCTCTTCCCTCTTTCCCCTCCTACTGAGATTATAGAATCTATCACAGCATGCTCTTCCCTCTCTACCCTCCCACTCAGATTATAGAATCTATCACAGCATGCTCTTCCCTCTCTCCTCTCCCACTGAGATTGTAAAATCTATCACAGCATGCCCTTCCCTCTCTCCCCTCCCACTGAGATTATAGAATCTTTCACAGCATGCTCTTCCCTCTCTCCCCTCCCACTCAGATTATAGAATCTATCACAGCATGCTCTTCCCTCTCTCCCCTCCCACTGACATTATAGAATCTATCACAACATGCTCTTCCCTCTCTCCCCTCCCACTGAGATTATAGAATCTATCACAGCATGCTCTTCCCTCTCTCCTCTCCCACTCAGATTATAGAATCTATCACAGCATGCTCTTCTCTCTCTCCCCTCCCACTGAGATTATAGAATCTATCACAACATGCTCTTCCCTCTCTCCCCTCCCACTGAGATTATAGAATCTATCACATAATGCTCTTCCCTCTCTCCTCTCCCACTGAGATTGTAGAATCTATCACAGCATGCTCTTCCCTCTCTCCTCTCCCACTGAGATTATAGAATCTATCACAGCATGCTCTTCCCTCTTTCCACTCCTACTGAGATTATAGAATCTATCACAGCATGCTCTTCCCTCTCTACCCTCCCACTCAGAATATAGAATCTATCACAGCATGCTCTTCCCTCTCTCCTCTCCCACTCAGATTGTAGAATCTATCAGAGCATGCCCTTCCCTCTCTCCCCTCCCACTCAGATAATAGAATCTATCACAGCATGCTCTTCCCTCTCTCCCCTCCCACTGAGATTATAGAATCTATCACAGCATGCTCTTCCCTCTCTCCCCTCCCAATCAGATTATAGAATCTATCACAGCATGCTCTTCCCTCTCTCCTCTCCCACTCAGATTATAGAATCTATCACAGCATGCTCTTCCCTCTCTCCCCTCCCACTGAGATTATAGAATCTATCACAGCATGCTCTTCCCTCTCTCCCCTCCCACTGAGATTATAGAATCTATCACAGCATGCTCTTCCCTCTCTCCCCTCCCACTCAGATTATAGAATCTATCACAGCATGCTCTTCCCTCTCTCCCCTCCCACTCAGATTATAGAATCTATCACAGCATGCTCTACCCTCTCTCCCCTCCCACTGAGATTGTAGAATCGATCACAGCATGCTCTTCCCTCTCTCCCCTCCCACTGAGATTATAGAATCTATCACAGCTTGCTCTTCCCTCTCTCCCCTCCCACTGAGATTATAGAATCGATCACAGCATGCTCTTCCCTCTCTCCCCTCCCACTCAGATTATAGAATCTATCACAGCATGCTCTACCCTCTCTCCCCTCCCACTGAGATTGTAGAATCTATCACAGCTTGCTCTTCCCTCTCTCCCCTCCCACTGAGATTATAGAATCGATCACCGCATGCTCTTCCCTCTCTCGCCTCCCACTGAGATTATAGAATCTATCACAGCATGCTCTTCCCTCTCTCCCCTCCCACTCAGATTATAGAATTTATCACAGCATGCTCTTCCCTCTCTCCCCTCCCACTGAGATTATAGAATCTATCACAACATGCTCTTCCCTCTCTCCCCTCCCACTGAGATTATAGAATCTATCACAGCATGCTCTTCCCTCTCTCCCCTCCCACTCAGATTATAGAATCTATCACAGCATGCTCTTCCCTCTCTCCCCTCCCACTGAGATTATAGAATCTATCACAGCATGCTCTTCCCTCTCTCCCCTCCCACTCAGATTATAGAATTTATCACAGCATGCTCTTCCCTCTCTCCCATCCCACTCAGATTATAGAATCTATCACAGCATGCTCTGCCCTCTCTCCCCTCCCACTCAGATTATCGAATCTATCACAGCATGCTCTTCCCTCTCTCGCCTCCCACTGAGATTATAGAATCTATCACAGCATGCTCTTCCCTCTCTCCCCTCCCACTCAGATTATAGAATTTATCACAGCATGCTCTTCCCTCTCTCCCCTCCCACTGAGATTATAGAATCTATCACAACATGCTCTTCCCTCTCTCCCCTCCCACTGAGATTATAGAATCTATCACAGCATGCTCTTCCCTCTCTCCTCTCCCACTCAGATTATAGAATCTATCACAGCATGCTCTTCCCTCTCTCCCCTCCCACTGAGATTATAGAATCGATCACAACATGCTCTTCCCTCTCTCCCCTCCCACTGAGATTATAGAATCTATCACAGAATGCTCTTCCCTCTCTCCTCTCCCACTGAGATTGTAGAATCTATCACAGCATGCTCTTCCCTCTCTCCTCTCCCACTGAGATTATAGAATCTATCACAGCATGCTCTTCCCTCTTTCCCCTCCTACTGAGATTATAGAATCTATCACAGCATGCTCTTCCCTCTCTACCCTCCCACTCAGATTATAGAATCTATCACAGCATGCTCTTCCCTCTCTCCTCTCCCACTGAGATTGTAAAATCTATCACAGCATGCCCTTCCCTCTCTCCCCTCCCACTGAGATTATAGAATCTTTCACAGCATGCTCTTCCCTCTCTCCCCTCCCACTCAGATTATAGAATCTATCACAGCATGCTCTTCCCTCTCTCCCCTCCCACTGACATTATAGAATCTATCACAACATGCTCTTCCCTCTCTCCCCTCCCACTGAGATTATAGAATCTATCACAGCATGCTCTTCCCTCTCTCCTCTCCCACTCAGATTATAGAATCTATCACAGCATGCTCTTCTCTCTCTCCCCTCCCACTGAGATTATAGAATCTATCACAACATGCTCTTCCCTCTCTCCCCTCCCACTGAGATTATAGAATCTATCACATAATGCTCTTCCCTCTCTCCTCTCCCACTGAGATTGTAGAATCTATCACAGCATGCTCTTCCCTCTCTCCTCTCCCACTGAGATTATAGAATCTATCACAGCATGCTCTTCCCTCTTTCCACTCCTACTGAGATTATAGAATCTATCACAGCATGCTCTTCCCTCTCTACCCTCCCACTCAGAATATAGAATCTATCACAGCATGCTATTCCCTCTCTCCTCTCCCACTGAGATTGTAGAATCTATCAGAGCATGCCCTTCCCTCTCTCCCCTCCCACTCAGATAATAGAATCTATCACAGCATGCTCTTCCCTCTCTCCCCTCCCACTGAGATTATAGAATCTATCACAGCATGCTCTTCCCTCTCTCCCCTCCGAATCAGATTATAGAATCTATCACAGCATGCTCTTCCCTCTCTCCTCTCCCACTCAGATTATAGAATCTATCACAGCATGCTCTTCCCTCTCTCCCCTCCCACTGAGATTATAGAATCTATCACAGCATGCTCTTCCCTCTCTCCCCTCCCACTGAGATTATAGAATCTATCACAGCATGCTCTTCCCTCTCTCCCCTCCCACTCAGATTATAGAATCTATCACAGCATGCTCTTCCCTCTCTCCCCTCCCACTCAGATTATAGAATCTATCACAGCATGCTCTACCCTCTCTCCCCTCCCACTGAGATTGTAGAATCTATCACAGCATGCTCTTCCCTCTCTCCCCTCCCACTGAGATTATAGAATCGATCACAGCTTGCTCTTCCCTCTCTCCCCTCCCACTGAGATTATAGAATCGATCACAGCATGCTTTTCCCTCTCTCCCCTCCCACTGAGATTATAGAATCTATCACAGCATGCTCTTCCCTCTCTCCCCTCCCACTCAGATTATAGAATCTATCACAGCATGCTCTACCCTCTCTCCCCTCCCACTGAGATTGTAGAATCTATCACAGCTTGCTCTTCCCTCTCTCCCCTCCCACTGAGATTATAGAATCGATCACCGCATGCTCTTCCCTCTCTCGCCTCCCACTGAGATTATAGAATCTATCACAGCATGCTCTTCCCTCTCTCCCCTCCCACTCAGATTATAGAATTTATCACAGCATGCTCTTCCCTCTCTCCCCTCCCACTGAGATTATAGAATCTATCACAACATGCTCTTCCCTCTCTCCCCTCCCACTGAGATTATAGAATCTATCACAGCATGCTCTTCCCTCTCTCCTCTCCCACTCAGATTATAGAATCTATCACAGCATGCTCTTCCCTCTCTCCCCTCCCACTGAGATTATAGAATCGATCACAACATGCTCTTCCCTCTCTCCCCTCCCACTGAGATTATAGAATCTATCACAGAATGCTCTTCCCTCTCTCCTCTCCCACTGAGATTGTAGAATCTATCACAGCATGCTCTTCCCTCTCTCCTCTCCCACTGAGATTATAGAATCTATCACAGCATGCTCTTCCCTCTTTCCCCTCCTACTGAGATTATAGAATCTATCACAGCATGCTCTTCCCTCTCTACCCTCCCACTCAGATTATAGAATCTATCACAGCATGCTCTTCCCTCTCTCCTCTCCCACTGAGATTGTAAAATCTATCACAGCATGCCCTTCCCTCTCTCCCCTCCCACTGAGATTATAGAATCTTTCACAGCATGCTCTTCCCTCTCTCCCCTCCCACTCAGATTATAGAATCTATCACAGCATGCTCTTCCCTCTCTCCCCTCCCACTGACATTATAGAATCTATCACAACATGCTCTTCCCTCTCTCCCCTCCCACTGAGATTATAGAATCTATCACAGCATGCTCTTCCCTCTCTCCTCTCCCACTCAGATTATAGAATCTATCACAGCATGCTCTTCTCTCTCTCCCCTCCCACTGAGATTATAGAATCTATCACAACATGCTCTTCCCTCTCTCCCCTCCCACTGAGATTATAGAATCTATCACATAATGCTCTTCCCTCTCTCCTCTCCCACTGAGATTGTAGAATCTATCACAGCATGCTCTTCCCTCTCTCCTCTCCCACTGAGATTATAGAATCTATCACAGCATGCTCTTCCCTCTTTCCACTCCTACTGAGATTATAGAATCTATCACAGCATGCTCTTCCCTCTCTACCCTCCCACTCAGAATATAGAATCTATCACAGCATGCTCTTCCCTCTCTCCTCTCCCACTCAGATTGTAGAATCTATCAGAGCATGCCCTTCCCTCTCTCCCCTCCCACTCAGATAATAGAATCTATCACAGCATGCTCTTCCCTCTCTCCCCTCCCACTGAGATTATAGAATCTATCACAGCATGCTCTTCCCTCTCTCCCCTCCCAATCAGATTATAGAATCTATCACAGCATGCTCTTCCCTCTCTCCTCTCCCACTCAGATTATAGAATCTATCACAGCATGCTCTTCCCTCTCTCCCCTCCCACTGAGATTATAGAATCTATCACAGCATGCTCTTCCCTCTCTCCCCTCCCACTGAGATTATAGAATCTATCACAGCATGCTCTTCCCTCTCTCCCCTCCCACTCAGATTATAGAATCTATCACAGCATGCTCTTCCCTCTCTCCCCTCCCACTCAGATTATAGAATCTATCACAGCATGCTCTACCCTCTCTCCCCTCCCACTGAGATTGTAGAATCGATCACAGCATGCTCTTCCCTCTCTCCCCTCCCACTGAGATTATAGAATCTATCACAGCTTGCTCTTCCCTCTCTCCCCTCCCACTGAGATTATAGAATCGATCACAGCATGCTTTTCCCTCTCTCCCCTCCCACTGAGATTATAGAATCTATCACAGCATGCTCTTCCCTCTCTCCCCTCCCACTCAGATTATAGAATCTATCACAGCATGCTCTACCCTCTCTCCCCTCCCACTGAGATTGTAGAATCTATCACAGCTTGCTCTTCCCTCTCTCCCCTCCCACTGAGATTATAGAATCGATCACCGCATGCTCTTCCCTCTCTCGCCTCCCACTGAGATTATAGAATCTATCACAGCATGCTCTTCCCTCTCTCCCCTCCCACTCAGATTATAGAATTTATCACAGCATGCTCTTCCCTCTCTCCCCTCCCACTGAGATTATAGAATCTATCACAACATGCTCTTCCCTCTCTCCCCTCCCACTGAGATTATAGAATCTATCACAGCATGCTCTTCCCTCTCTCCCCTCCCACTCAGATTATAGAATCTATCACAGCATGCTCTTCCCTCTCTCCCCTCCCACTGAGATTATAGAATCTATCACAGCATGCTCTTCCCTCTCTCCCCTCCCACTCAGATTATAGAATTTATCACAGCATGCTCTTCCCTCTCTCCCATCCCACTCAGATTATAGAATCTATCACAGCATGCTCTGCCCTCTCTCCCCTCCCACTCAGATTATCGAATCTATCACAGCATGCTCTTCCCTCTCTCCCCTCCCACTGAGATTATAGAATCTATCACAGCATGCTCTTCCCTCTCTCCCCTCCCACTCAGATTATAGAATCTATCACAGCATGCTCTTCCCTCTCTCCCCTCCCACTGAGATTATAGAATCTATCACAGCATGCTCTTCTCTCTCTCCCCTTCCCCTGAGATTATAGAATCTATCACAACATGCTCTTCCCTCTCTCCCCTCCCACTGAGATTATAGAATCTATCACATAATGCTCTTCCCTCTCTCCTCTCCCACTGAGATTGTAGAATCTATCACAGCATGCTCTTCCCTCTCTCCTCTCCCACTGAGATTATAGAATCTATCACAGCATGCTCTTCCCTCTTTCCACTCCTACTGAGATTATAGAATCTATCACAGCATGCTCTTCCCTCTCTACCCTCCCACTCAGAATATAGAATCTATCACAGCATGCTCTTCCCTCTCTCCTCTCCCACTGAGATTATAGAATCTATCACAGCATGCTCTTCCCTCTCTCCCCTCCCAATCACATTATAGAATCTATCACAGCATGCTCTTCCCTCTCTCCTCTCCCACTCAGATTATAGAATCTATCACAGCATGCTCTTCCCTCTCTCCCCTCCCACTGAGATTATAGAATCTATCACAGCATGCTCTTCCCTCTATCCCCTCCCACTGAGATTATAGAATCTATCACAGCATGCTCTTCCCTCTCTCCCCTCCCACTCAGATTATAAATCTATCACAGCATGCTCTTCCCTCTCTCCCCTCCCACTCAGATTATAGAATCTATCACAGCATGCTCTACCCTCTCTCCCCTCCCACTGAGATTGTAGAATCTATCACAGCATGCTCTTCCCTCTCTCCCCTCCCACTGAGATTATAGAATCGATCACATCATGCTCTTCCCTCTCTCCCCTCCCACTGAGATTATAGAATCTATCACAGCTTGCTCTTCCCTCTCTCCCCTCCCACTGAGATTATAGAATCGATCACAGCATGCTTTTCCCTCTCTCCCCTCCCACTGAGATTATAGAATCTATCACAGCATGCTCTTCCCTCTCTCCCCTCCCACTCAGATTATAGAATCTATCACAGCATGCTCTACCCTCTCTCCCCTCCCACTGAGATTGTAGAATCTATCACAGCTTGCTCTTCCCTCTCTCCCCTCCCACTGAGATTATAGAATCTATCACAGCATGCTCTTCCCTCTCTACCCTCCCACTCAGAATATAGAATCTATCACAGCATGCTATTCCCTCTCTCCTCTCCCACTCAGATTATAGAATCTATCACAGCATGCTCTACCCTCTCTCCCCTCCCACTGAGATTGTAGAATCTATCACAGCTTGCTCTTCCCTCTCTCCCCTCCCACTGAGATTATAGAATCGATCACCGCATGCTCTTCCCTCTCTCGCCTCCCACTGAGATTATAGAATCTATCACAGCATGCTCTTCCCTCTCTCCCCTCCCACTCAGATTATAGAATTTATCACAGCATGCTCTTCCCTCTCTCCCCTCCCACTGAGATTATAGAATCTATCACAACATGCTCTTCCCTCTCTCCCCTCCCACTGAGATTATAGAATCTATCACAGCATGCTCTTCCCTCTCTCCTCTCCCACTCAGATTATAGAATCTATCACAGCATGCTCTTCCCTCTCTCCCCTCCCACTGAGATTATAGAATCGATCACAACATGCTCTTCCCTCTCTCCCCTCCCACTGAGATTATAGAATCTATCACAGAATGCTCTTCCCTCTCTCCTCTCCCACTGAGATTGTAGAATCTATCACAGCATGCTCTTCCCTCTCTCCTCTCCCACTGAGATTATAGAATCTATCACAGCATGCTCTTCCCTCTTTCCCCTCCTACTGAGATTATAGAATCTATCACAGCATGCTCTTCCCTCTCTACCCTCCCACTCAGATTATAGAATCTATCACAGCATGCTCTTCCCTCTCTCCTCTCCCACTGAGATTGTAAAATCTATCACAGCATGCCCTTCCCTCTCTCCCCTCCCACTGAGATTATAGAATCTTTCACAGCATGCTCTTCCCTCTCTCCCCTCCCACTCAGATTATAGAATCTATCACAGCATGCTCTTCCCTCTCTCCCCTCCCACTGACATTATAGAATCTATCACAACATGCTCTTCCCTCTCTCCCCTCCCACTGAGATTATAGAATCTATCACAGCATGCTCTTCCCTCTCTCCTCTCCCACTCAGATTATAGAATCTATCACAGCATGCTCTTCTCTCTCTCCCCTCCCACTGAGATTATAGAATCTATCACAGCATGCTCTTCCCTCTCTACCCTCCCACTCAGATTATAGAATCTATCACAGCATGCTCTTCCCTCTCTCCCCTCCCACTGACATTATAGAATCTATCACAACATGCTCTTCCCTCTCTCCCCTCCCACTGAGATTATAGAATCTATCACAGCATGCTCTTCCCTCTTTCCCCTCCTACTGAGATTATAGAATCTATCACAGCATGCTCTTCCCTCTCTACCCTCCCACTGAGATTATAGAATCTATCACAGCATGCTCTTCCCTCTTTCCACTCCTACTGAGATTATAGAATCTATCACAGCATGCTCTTCCCTCTCTACCCTCCCACTCAGAATATAGAATCTATCACAGCATGCTCTTCCCTCTCTCCTCTCCCACTCAGATTGTAGAATCTATCAGAGCATGCCCTTCCCTCTCTCCCCTCCCACTCAGATAATAGAATCTATCACAGCATGCTCTTCCCTCTCTCCCCTCCCACTGAGATTATAGAATCTATCACAGCATGCTCTTCCCTCTCTCCCCTCCCAATCAGATTATAGAATCTATCACAGCATGCTCTTCCCTCTCTCCTCTCCCACTCAGATTATAGAATCTATCACAGCATGCTCTTCCCTCTCTCCCCTCCCACTGAGATTATAGAATCTATCACAGCATGCTCTTCCCTCTCTCCCCTCCCACTGAGATTATAGAATCTATCACAGCATGCTCTTCCCTCTCTCCCCTCCCACTCAGATTATAGAATCTATCACAGCATGCTCTTCCCTCTCTCCCCTCCCACTCAGATTATAGAATCTATCACAGCATGCTCTACCCTCTCTCCCCTCCCACTGAGATTGTAGAATCGATCACAGCATGCTCTTCCCTCTCTCCCCTCCCACTGAGATTATAGAATCTATCACAGCTTGCTCTTCCCTCTCTCCCCTCCCACTGAGATTATAGAATCGATCACAGCATGCTTTTCCCTCTCTCCCCTCCCACTGAGATTATAGAATCTATCACAGCATGCTCTTCCCTCTCTCCCCTCCCACTCAGATTATAGAATCTATCACAGCATGCTCTACCCTCTCTCCCCTCCCACTGAGATTGTAGAATCTATCACAGCTTGCTCTTCCCTCTCTCCCCTCCCACTGAGATTATAGAATCGATCACCGCATGCTCTTCCCTCTCTCGCCTCCCACTGAGATTATAGAATCTATCACAGCATGCTCTTCCCTCTCTCCCCTCCCACTCAGATTATAGAATTTATCACAGCATGCTCTTCCCTCTCTCCCCTCCCACTGAGATTATAGAATCTATCACAACATGCTCTTCCCTCTCTCCCCTCCCACTGAGATTATAGAATCTATCACAGCATGCTCTTCCCTCTCTCCCCTCCCACTCAGATTATAGAATCTATCACAGCATGCTCTTCCCTCTCTCCCCTCCCACTGAGATTATAGAATCTATCACAGCATGCTCTTCCCTCTCTCCCCTCCCACTCAGATTATAGAATTTATCACAGCATGCTCTTCCCTCTCTCCCATCCCACTCAGATTATAGAATCTATCACAGCATGCTCTGCCCTCTCTCCCCTCCCACTCAGATTATCGAATCTATCACAGCATGCTCTTCCCTCTCTCCCCTCCCACTGAGATTATAGAATCTATCACAGCATGCTCTTCCCTCTCTCCCCTCCCACTCAGATTATAGAATCTATCACAGCATGCTCTTCCCTCTCTCCCCTCCCACTGAGATTATAGAATCTATCACAGCATGCTCTTCTCTCTCTCCCCTCCCACTGAGATTATAGAATCTATCACAACATGCTCTTCCCTCTCTCCCCTCCCACTGAGATTATAGAATCTATCACATAATGCTCTTCCCTCTCTCCTCTCCCACTGAGATTGTAGAATCTATCACAGCATGCTCTTCCCTCTCTCCTCTCCCACTGAGATTATAGAATCTATCACAGCATGCTCTTCCCTCTTTCCACTCCTACTGAGATTATAGAATCTATCACAGCATGCTCTTCCCTCTCTACCCTCCCACTCAGAATATAGAATCTATCACAGCATGCTCTTCCCTCTCTCCTCTCCCACTGAGATTATAGAATCTATCACAGCATGCTCTTCCCTCTCTCCCCTCCCAATCACATTATAGAATCTATCACAGCATGCTCTTCCCTCTCTCCTCTCCCACTCAGATTATAGAATCTATCACAGCATGCTCTTCCCTCTCTCCCCTCCCACTGAGATTATAGAATCTATCACAGCATGCTCTTCCCTCTATCCCCTCCCACTGAGATTATAGAATCTATCACAGCATGCTCTTCCCTCTCTCCCCTCCCACTCAGATTATAAATCTATCACAGCATGCTCTTCCCTCTCTCCCCTCCCACTCAGATTATAGAATCTATCACAGCATGCTCTACCCTCTCTCCCCTCCCACTGAGATTGTAGAATCTATCACAGCATGCTCTTCCCTCTCTCCCCTCCCACTGAGATTATAGAATCGATCACATCATGCTCTTCCCTCTCTCCCCTCCCACTGAGATTATAGAATCTATCACAGCTTGCTCTTCCCTCTCTCCCCTCCCACTGAGATTATAGAATCGATCACAGCATGCTTTTCCCTCTCTCCCCTCCCACTGAGATTATAGAATCTATCACAGCATGCTCTTCCCTCTCTCCCCTCCCACTCAGATTATAGAATCTATCACAGCATGCTCTACCCTCTCTCCCCTCCCACTGAGATTGTAGAATCTATCACAGCTTGCTCTTCCCTCTCTCCCCTCCCACTGAGATTATAGAATCGATCACCGCATGCTCTTCCCTCTCTCGCCTCCCACTGAGATTATAGAATCTATCACAGCATGCTCTTCCCTCTCTCCCCTCCCACTCAGATTATAGAATTTATCACAGCATGCTCTTCCCTCTCTCCCCTCCCACTCAGATTATAGAATCTATCACAGCATGCTCTTCCCTCTCTCCCCTCCCACTGAGATTATAGAATCTATCACAACATGCTCTTCCCTCTCTCCCCTCCCACTCAGATTATAGAATCTATCACAGCATGCTCTTCCCTCTCTCCCCTCCCACTGAGATTATAGAATCTATCACAGCTTGCTCTTCCCTCTCTCCCCTCCCACTGAGATTATAGAATCTATCACAGCATGCTCTTCCCTCTATTCCCTCAGACTCAGATTATAGAATCTATCACAGCATGCTCTTCCCTCTCTCCCCTCCCACTGAGATTATAGAATCTATCACAGCATGCTCTTCCCTCTCTTCCCTCAGACTCAGATTACAGAATCTATCACAGCATGCTCTTCCCTCTCTCCCCTCCCACTCAGATTATAGAATCTATCACATCATGCTCTTCCCTCTCTCCCCTCCCACTGAGATTATAGAATCTATCACAGCATGCTCTTCCCTCTCTCCCCTCCCACTCAGATTATAGAATCTATCACAGCATGCTCTTCCCTCTCTCCCCTCCCACTCAGATTATAGAATCTATCACAGCATGCTCTTCCCTCTCTCCCCTCCCACTCAGATTATAGAATCTATCACAGCATGCTCTTCACTCTCCCCTCCCACTGACATTATAGAATCTATCACAGCATGCTCTTCCCTCTCTCCCCTCCCACTGAGATTATAGAATCTATCACAGCATGCTCTTCTCTCTCTCCCCTGCCGCTGTGATTATAGAATCTATTACAGCATGCTCTTCCCTCTCTCCCCTCCCACTGAGATTATAGAATCTATCACAGCATGCTCTTCCCTCTCTCCCCTCAGACTCAGATTATAGAATCTATCAGAGCATGCTCTTTCCTCTCTTCCCTCAGACTCAGATTATAGAATCTATCACAGCATGCTCTTCCCTCTCTCGCCTCCCACTGAGATTATAGAATCTATCACAGCATGCTCTTCCCTCTCTCCCCTCCCACTCAGATTATAGAATTTATCACAGCATGCTCTTCCCTCTCTCCTCTCCCACTGAGATTATAGAATCTATCACAGCATGCTCTTCCCTCTCTCCCCTCCCACTGAGATTATAGAATCTATCACAGCATGCTTTTCCCTCTCTCCCCTCCCACTCAGATTATAGAATCTATCACAGCATGCTCTTCCCTCTCTCCCCTCCCACTGAGATTATACAATCTATCACAGCATGCTCTTCCCTCTCTCCCCTCCCACTCAGATTATAGGATCTATCACAGCATGCTCTTGCTCTCTCCCCTCCCACTCAGATTATAGAATCTATCACAGCATGCTCTTCCCTCTCTCCCCTCCCACTCAGATTATAGAATCTATCACAGCATGCTCTTCCCTCTCTCCCTCCCACAGATATTATAGAATCTATCACAGCATGCTCTTCCCTCTCTCCTCTCCCACTGAGATTATAGAATCTATCACAGCATGCTCTTCCCTCTCTCCCCTCCCACTGAGATTATAGAATCAACACAGCATGCTCTTCCCTCTCTCCCCTCCCACTCAGATTATATAATCTATCACAGCATGCTCTTCCCTCTCTCCCCTCCCACTCAGATTATAGAATCTATCACAGCATGCTCTTCCCTCTCTCCCCTCCCACTGAGATTATAGAATCTATCACAGCATGCTCTTCCCTTTCTCCCCTCCCACTGAGATTAAAGAATCTATCACGGCATGCTCTTCCCTCTCTCCCTTCCCACTCAGATTATAGAATTTATCACAGCATGCTCTTCCCTCTCTCCCCTCCCACTGAGATTATAGAATCTATCACAGCATGCTCTTCCCTCTCTCCCCTCCCACTGAGATTATAGAATCTATCACAGCATGCTCTTCCCTCTCTCCCCTCCCACTCAGATTATAGAATCTATCACAGCATGCTCTTCCCTCTCTCCCCTAACACTCAGATTATAGAATCTATCACAGCATGCTCTTCCCTCTCTCCCCTCCCACTCAGATTATAGAATTTATCACAGCATGCTCTTCCCTCTCTCCCATCCCACTCAGATTATAGAATCTATCACAGCATGCTCTGCCCTCTCTCCCCTCCCACTCAGATTATCGAATCTATCACAGCATGCTCTTCCCTCTCTCCCCTCCCACTGAGATTATAGAATCTATCACAGCATGCTCTTCCCTCTCTCCCCTCCCACTGAGATTATAGAATCTATCACAGCATGCTCTTCCCTCTCTCCCCTCCCACTGAGATTATAGAATCTATCACAGCATGCTCTTCCCTCTCTCCCCTCCCACTCAGATTATAGAATCTATCACAGCATGCTCTTCCCTCTCCCCCCTCCCACTGAGATTATAGAATCTATCACAGCATGCTCTGCCGTCTCTCCCCTCCCACTCAGATTATAGAATCTATCACAGCATGCTCTTCTCACTCTCCCCTCCCACTCAGATTATCGAATCTATCACAGCATGCTCTTCCCTCTCTCCTCTCCCACTGAGATTATAGAATCTATCACAGCATGCTCTTCACTCTCTCCCCTCCCACTGAGATTATAGAATATATCACAGCATGCTCTTCCCTCTCTCCCCTCCCACTCAGATCATAGAATCTATCACAGCATGCTCTTCCCTCTCTCCCCTCCCACTGAGATTATAGAATCTATCACAGCATGCTCTTCCCTCTCTCCTCTCCCACTGAGATTGTGGAATCTATCACAGAATGCTCTTCCCTCTCTCCCCTCCCACTCAGATTATAGAATCTATCACAGCATGCTCTTCACTCTCTCCCCTCCCACTCAGATTATAGAATCTATCACAGCATGCTCTTCCCTCTCTCCCCTCCCACTCAGATTATAGAATCTATCACAGCATGCTCTTCCCTCTCTCCCCTCCCACTCAGATTATAGAATCTATCACAGCATGCTCTTCCCTCTCTCCCCTCCCACTCAGATTATAGAATCTATCACAGCATGCTCTTCCCTCTCTCCCCTCCCACTCAGATTATAGAATCTATCACAGCATGCTCTTCCCTCTCTCCCCTCCCACTCAGATTATAGAATCTATCACAGCATGCTCTTCCCTCTCTCCTCTCCCACTGAGATTGTGGAATCTATCACAGAATGCTCTTCCCTCTCTCCCCTCCCACTCAGATTATAGAATCTATCACAGCATGCTCTTCACTCTCTCCCCTCCCACTCAGGTTATAGAATCTATCACAGCATGCTCTTCCCTCTCTCCCCTCCCACTCAGATTATAGAATCTATCACAGCATGCTCTTCCCTCTCTCCCCTCCCACTCAGATTATAGAATCTATCACAGCATGCTCTTCCCTCTCTCCCCTCCCACTGAGATTATAGAATCTATCACAGCATGCTCTTCCCTCTCTCCCCTCCCACTCATATTATAGAATCTATCACAGCATGCTCTTCCCTCTCTCCCCTCCCACTCAGATTATAGAATCTATCACAGCATGCTCTTCCCTCTCTCCCCTCCCACTCAGATTATAGAATCTATCACAGCATGCTCTTCCCTCTCTCCCCTCCCACTCAGATTATAGAATCTATCACAGCATGCTCTTCCCTCTCTCCCCTCCCACTCAGATTATAGAATCTATCACAGCATGCTCTTCCCTCTCTCCCCTCCCACTCAGATTATAGAATCTATCACAGCATGCTCTTCCCTCTCTCCCCTCACACTCAGATTATAGAATCTATCACAGCATGCTCTTCCCTCTCTCCCCTCCCACTCAGATTATAGAATCTATCACTGCATGCTCTTCCCTCTCTCCCCTCCCACTCAGATTATAGAATCTATCACAGCATGCTCTTCCCTCTCTCCCCTCCCACTGAGATTATAGAATCTATCACAGCATGCTCTTCCCTCTCTCCCCTCCCACTGAGATTATAGAATCTATCACAGCATGCTCTTCCCTCTCTCCCCTCCCACTGAGATTATAGAATCTATCACAGCATGCTCTTCACTCTCTCCCCTCCCACTCAGATTATAGAATCTATCACAGCATGCTCTTCCCTCTCTCCCCTCCCACTCAGATTATAGAATCTATCACAGCATGCTCTTCCCTCTCTCCCCTCCCACTCAGATTATAGAATCTATCACAGCATGCTCTTCCCTCTCTCCCCTCCCACTGAGATTATAGAATCTATCACAGCATGCTCTTCCCTCTCTCCCCTCCCACTCAGATTATAGAATCTATCACAGCATGCTCTTCTCTCTCTCCCCTCCCACTCAGATTATAGAATCTATCACAGCATGCTCTTCCCTCTCTCCCCTCCCACTGAGATTATAGAATCTATCACAGCATGCTCTTCCCTCTCTCCCCTCCCACTGAGATTATAGAATCTATCACAGCATGCTCTTCACTCTCTCCCCTCCCACTCAGATTATAGAATCTATCACAGCATGCTCTTCCCTCTCTCCCCTCCCACTCAGATTATAGAATCTATCACAGCATGCTCTTCCCTCTCTCCCCTCCCACTCAGATTATAGAATCTATCACAGCATGCTCTTCCCTCTCTCCCCTCCCACTCAGATTATAGAATCTATCACAGCATGCTCTTCCCTCTCTCCCCTCCCACTCAGATAATAGAATCTATCACAGCATGCTCTTCCCTCTCTCCCCTCCCACTGAGATTATAGAATCTATCACAGCATGCTCTTCTCTCTCTCCCCTGCCGCTGTGATTATAGAATCTATTACAGCATGCTCTTCCCTCTCTCCCCTCCCACTGAGATTATAGAATCTATCACAGCATGCTCTTCCCTCTCTCCCCTCAGACTCAGATTATAGAATCTATCACAGCATGCTCTTCCCTCTCTTCCCTCAGACTCAGATTATAGAATCTATCACAGCATGCTCTTCCCTCTCTCGCCTCCCACTGAGATTATAGAATCTATCACAGCATGCTCTTCCCTCTCTCCCCTCCCACTCAGATTATAGAATTTATCACAGCATGCTCTTCCCTCTCTCCTCTCCCACTGAGATTATAGAATCTATCACAGCATGCTCTTCCCTCTCTCCCCTCGCACTGAGATTATAGAATCTATCACAGCATGCTTTTCCCTCTCTCCCCTCCCACTCAGATTATAGAATCTATCACAGCATGCTCTTCCCTCTCTCCCCTCCCACTGAGATTATAGTGTCCATCACAGCATGCTCTTCCCTCTCTCCCCTCCCACTGAGATTATACAATCTATCACAGCATGCTCTTCCCTCTCTCCCCTCCCACTCAGATTATAGAATCTATCACAGCATGCTCTTGCTCTCTCCCCTCCCACTCAGATTATAGAATCTATCACAGCATGCTCTTCCCTCTCTCCCCTCCCACTCAGATTATAGAATCTATCACAGCATGCTCTTCCCTCTCTCCCCTCCCACTCAGATTATAGAATTTATCACAGCATGCTCTTCCCTCTCTCCTCTCCCACTGAGATTATAGAATCTATCACAGCATGCTCTTCCCTCTCTCCTCTCCCACTGAGATTATAGAATCTATCACAGCATGCTCTTCCCTCTCTCCCCTCCCACTGAGATTATAGAATCTATCACAGCATGCTCTTCCCTCTCTCCCCTCCCACTCAGATTATAGAATCTATCACAGCATGCTCTTCCCTCTCTCCCCTCCCACTCAGATTATAGAATCTATCACAGCATGCTCTTCCCTCTCTCCCCTCCCACTCAGATTATAGAATCTATCACAGCATGCTCTTCCCTCTCTCCCCTCCCACTCAGATTATAGAATCTATCACAGCATGCTCTTCCCTCTCTCCCCTCACACTCAGATTATAGAATCTATCACAGCATGCTCTTCCCTCTCTCCCCTCCCACTGAGATTATAGAATCTATCACGGCATGCTCTTCCCTCTCTCCCTTCCCACTCATATTATAGAATTTATCACAGCATGCTCTTCCCTCTCTCCCCTCCCACTGAGATTATAGAATCTATCACAGCATGCTCTTCCCTCTCTCCCCTCCCACTGAGATTATAGAATCTATCACAGCATGCTCTTCCCTCTCTCCCCTCCCACTCAGATTATAGAATCTATCACAGCATGCTCTTCCCTCTCTCCCCTAACACTCAGATTATAGAATCTATCACAGCATGCTCTTCCCTCTCTCCCCTCCCACTCAGATTATAGAATTTATCACAGCATGCTCTTCCCTCTCTCCCATCCCACTCAGATTATAGAATCTATCACAGCATGCTCTGCCCTCTCTCCCCTCCCACTCAGATTATCGAATCTATCACAGCATGCTCTTCCCTCTCTCCCCTCCCACTGAGATTATAGAATCTATCACAGCATGCTCTTCCCTCTCTCCCCTCCCACTCAGATTATAGAATCTATCACAGCATGCTCTTCCCTCTCTCCCCTCCCACTGAGATTATAGAATCTATCACAGCATGCTCTTCCCTCTCTCCCCTCCCACATAGATTATAGAATCTATCACAGCATGCTCTTCCCTCTCCCCCCTCCCACTGAGATTATAGAATCTATCACAGCATGCTCTGCCCTCTCTCCCCTCCCACTCAGATTATAGAATCTATCACAGCATGCTCTTCTCACTCTCCCCTCCCACTCAGATTATCGAATCTATCACAGCATGCTCTTCCCTCTCTCCTCTCCCACTGAGATTATAGAATCTATCACAGCATGCTCTTCACTCTCTCCCCTCCACTGAGATTATAGAATATATCACAGCATGCTCTTCCCTCTCTCCCCTCCCACTCAGATCATAGAATCTATCACAGCATGCTCTTCCCTCTCTCCCCTCCCACTCAGATTATAGAATCTATCACAGCATGCTCTTCCCTCTCTCCTCTCCCACTGAGATTGTGGAATCTATCACAGAATGCTCTTCCCTCTCTCCCCTCCCACTCAGATTATAGAATCTATCACAGCATGCTCTTCACTCTCTCCCCTCCCACTCAGATTATAGAATCTATCACAGCATGCTCTTCCCTCTCTCCCCTCCCACTCAGATTATAGAATCTATCACAGCATGCTCTTCCCTCTCTCCCCTCCCACTCAGATTATAGAATCTATCACAGCATGCTCTTCCCTCTCTCCCCTCCCACTCAGATTATAGAATCTATCACAGCATGCTCTTCCCTCTCTCCCCTCCCACTCAGATTATAGAATCTATCACAGCATGCTCTTCCCTCTCTCCTCTCCCACTGAGATTGTGGAATCTATCACAGAATGCTCTTCCCTCTCTCCCCTCCCACTCAGATTATAGAATCTATCACAGCATGCTCTTCACTCTCTCCCCTCCCACTCAGATTATAGAATCTATCACAGCATGCTCTTCCCTCTCTCCCCTCCCACTCAGATTATAGAATCTATCACAGCATGCTCTTCCCTCTCTCCCCTCCCACTCAGATTATAGAATCTATCACAGCATGCTCTTCCCTCTCTCCCCTCCCACTCAGATTATAGAATCTATCACAGCATTCTCTTCCCTCTCTCCCCTCCCACTCAGATTATAGAATCTATCACAGCATGCTCTTCCCTCTCTCCCCTCCCACTCAGATTATGGAATCTATCACAGCATGCTCTTCCCTCTCTCCCCTCCCACTCAGATTATAGAATCTATCACAGCATGCTCTTCCCTCTCTCCCCTCCCACTCAGATTATAGAATCTATCACAGCATGCTCTTCCCTCTCTCCCCTCCCACTCAGATTATAGAATCTATCACAGCATGCTCTTCCCTCTCTCCCCTCCCACTGAGATTATAGAATCTATCACAGCCATGCTCTTCACTCTCTCCCCTCCCCACTCAGATTATAGAATCTATCACAGCATGCTCTTCCCTCTCTCCCTCCCACTCAGATTATAGAATCTATCACAGCATGCTCTTCCCTCTCTCCCCTCCCACTCAGATTATAGAATCTATCACAGCATGCTCTTCCCTCTCTCCCCTCCCACTGAGATTATAGAATCTATCACAGCATGCTCTTCCCTCTCTCCCCTCCCACTCAGATTATAGAATCTATCACAGCATGCTCTTCCCTCTCTCCCCTCCCACTCAGATTATAGAATCTATCACAGCATGCTCTTCACTCTCTCCCCTCCCACTCAGATTATAGAATCTATCACAGCATGCTCTTCCCTCTCTCCCCTCCCACTCAGATTATAGAATCTATCACAGCATGCTCTTCCCTCTCTCCCCTTCCCACTCAGATTATAGAATCTATCACAGCATGCTCTTCCCTCTCTCCCCTCCCACTGAGATTATAGAATCTATCACAGCATGCTCTTCCCTCTCTCCCCTCCCACTCAGATTATAGAATCTATCACAGCATGCTCTTCCCTCTCTCCCCTCCCACTGAGATTATAGAATCTATCACAGCATGCTCTTCCCTCTCTCCCCTCCCACTGAGATTATAGAATCTATCACAGCATGCTCTTCCCTCTCTCCCCTCCCACTGAGATTATAGAATCTATCACAGCATGCTCTTCCCTCTCTCCCCTCCCACTCAGATTATAGAATCTATCACAGCATGCTCTTCCCTCTCTCCCCTCCCACTCAGATTATAGAATCTATCACAGCATGCTCTTCCCTCTCTCCCCTCCCACTCAGATTATAGAATCTATCACAGCATGCTCTTCCCTCTCTCCCCTCCCACTCAGATTATAGAATCTATCACAGCATGCTCTTCCCTCTCTCCCCTCCCACTCAGATTATAGAATCTATCACAGCATGCTCTTCCCTCTCTCCCCTCCCACTCAGATTATAGAATCTATCACAGCATGCTCTTCCCTCTCTCCCCTCCCACTCAGATTATAGAATCTATCACAGCATGCTCTTCCCTCTCTCCCCTCCCACTCAGATTATAGAATCTATCACAGCATGCTCTTCCCTCTCTCCTCTTCCACTGAGATTATAGAATCTATCACAGCATGCTCTTCCCTCTCTCCCCTCCCACTGAGATTATAGAATCTATCACAGCATGCTCTTCCCTCTCTCCCCTCCCACTGAGATTATATAATCTATCACAGCATGCTCTTCCCTCTCTCCCCTCCCACTCAGATTATAGAATCTATCACAGCATGCTCTTCCCTCTCTCCCCTCCCACTCAGATTATAGAATCTATCACAGCATGCTCTTCCCTCTCTCCCCTCCCACTCAGATTATAGAATCTATCACAGCATGTTTCTTCCCTCTCTCCCCTCCCACTCAGATTATAGAATCTATCACAGCAATACTATTCTCTTTCTCTCTCCCCTCCCACTCAGATTATAGAATCTATCACAGCATGCTCTTCCCTCTCTCCCCTCCCACTCAGATTATAGGAATCTATCACAGCATGTTCTTCCCTCTCTCCCCTCCCACTCAGATTATAGAATCTATCACAGC